>NC_052618.1:46192161-46268939 GCF_016545825.1 Eucalyptus grandis
GGGTGAGGAGAAGGAGAAGAAGAAGAAGGAGAAGCAGCACAAGGAGAATGAGAAGGAGAAGCAAAAGTAGAAGGAGAAAGAAGGAGAAAAAAGAAGAAAGAAAGAGAAGAAGAAGCAGAATAAGAGGAAGGAGGAGAAGGAGAAAGAAGAAGAAGGAGGAGAAAGGAGGAGAAAGGAGAAGAAGAAGAAAGAGAAAGAAGAAGAAGGAGAAGGAGAAAAAGAAGAAGCAGAAGGAGAAGAAGAAAGAAGAGGAAGCTGAAGAAGAAGAAGAAGAAGAAGAAGAAGAAGAAGAAAGGAAGACAAAATTAGAAAAAAAAAAATCATAAAAAATTATCAACGTCAGTGCCGACAATACTAGTAACCGAATCAGTGTCTATGTCAGTAATATCCAGCCAAAATTAGTCAAAATGATTAAATTGACACTAAATCAAAATGTTTATGGCTAAATTGACATTAATTCAAAATGTTTGGGACTCATTTGGTTTGAGACTCAATTGACACCATTAAAATATTTATTACTAAATTGACATCATTAAAATGTTTAGGACTTAATTAACATCAATGCAATATGATTATGACTTTTTAACACTTTTCCCATCATAAATATATTGCACGAAAATCAAGTCAGTTTCAATTTATTCAATTTTGTTAATTTTTTGCCAAAAAAATTTAATCAATTTAGTCCTAAACTTTTATAATAATTTGTCAATGTAGTCATTTCTATGTGATTGGTATCTATGTCAACGATCTTCGACCAAAATTGACTGAAAGAACTATATTTATAAATCATCAAAAGATTTATGATTAAATTGACTAAATAAAAAAGTTTGCCACACAATATATTTAGGACTTTTTGACTAATTAGCCTTGAAGCCAGTGAGGGCCTATGAAGCACAGACATGTTGCCAAAGCTTCCGTGTCATGTCTGACACGTGTCGACGTGTCCGACACACTTGGACACACTCGGACACTTTCAGACACGCAGTCAACGTGTGTCGAATTTTCCGACACGTGGTTAACTTTTCTAGACACGCGTGTCCAAGAGAGAGATTGTTGAAGAAGACGATGTTCGAGAGAGAGACTGTTGAAGAAGACGATGGTGGGTGGAGGTGAGGCTGAGGAAGCGGAAGTGAGGCTGCGACGGCGAGAGGAAGAGCATAAATTGAGGCGATGCTGCGATGGAAGGCCGGCGGCGAGGCTGCAGCTGCTGCGAAGGAGGAAGGGCCGGAGGCGAGTGACTGCGATGAGGCGACCGAAAGAGCTGAGAAGATTGTGCGACGAGGAGGAAGAAACTGAGGGGGCGAGGGAGCTAGTTGTGGCGTGGGGGAAGGGGAGGGAGAGAGAGATAGTAGGGAAGAAACTGAGGGAGTGATTGATGGGGCTAGGGAGCAGGTGGTGGCGTGGGGGAGGGGAGGGGGAGAGAGAGTAGGGGAAGAACAGGGATGGAGGGGATTGATGGGGGGCACGGGGGAGCAGGTGGTGGCGTGGGGGAAAGGGAGGGGGAGGGGGAGAGAGAGAGGAGAGAAGGGGAAGAAATCAAGGGGGATGGGGGCGATTGATGGGGGCACGGGGAGCAGGTGGTGGCGTAGGGGGAAAAGGAGGGGGAGAGAGAGAGGAGAGAAGGGGAAGAAACCGAGGGGGCTGGGGTGATTGATGGGAGGCGCAGGGAGCAGGTGGGGGTGTAAGAGGAAGGGGAGGGGGAGAGAGAGAGTAGGGGCAGCAGAGCCGCAGAAATCGAAGGGGGGATTTTGGGGTGGTGGCGTGGGAGGAAGATGGGAAGAGAGAAATGAGGAGAGAGAAATGAGGGGGAGGGTTTGAGGGAATACTTTTTGTTAAAATAAAAAATATATTTTTAAATATAGGCACGTATTAATTATGAATATGTTTTTAAAATTTTCTATGAATAGATTTATTAATATTATTAGTGTAAATTTATTGTAAATTCTTTTTTTTTATCTGTGAATTTAAATCAAATTAATTAAAAATAAAATAATGTGTTGAACGTGTCGGAATTCTCTATTTTTAAGAAATGACGTGTCGACGTGTCGTGTCGTGTCATGTCGCGTGTCAGTGTTACTTAGGTGAGGGCTACACAGATTTGAAGAGGGGAAATTGGGTGGCATTTTTCTTTTTTATTTTTTTTATTTTGATCTCGGCAGCATATTGAAGTGGAGATAAAAGAAATAGCTTTTCCTTCGTTTTGGAAGACGAATTCATTTTCTTTACTTTTAAGGGCGAGATTTTCCTTGAATGGAAAACACTTTTTCGCCTACTAATGATGGAACCTTTTTCGACTATCGATGATGGAACATCCACCTACGGGCGACTTTTTTGCCTCTTTCTCGTTCGGCTTTCGGTAGGTGGCACTTAGCACGTCCGCCCCTTTGTCAATGAACCTAACTTCCTTTTTTTAGCCAATCGGATTCCAATGGTACTGCTACTGAAACGCACATAATTTCAAAATTAAGCTTGATTGGTCGCGACTCTGTTGAGAAAAAGCACCGCTTCTCTCTCTCTATGGAGTTCTCCAGATCTCTCTATACTCTTCCAGATTTTTCTCTGATAATTCCTCGGCCGCAATTGTTGACAAATGATCAGCAACTTGTAATAAAATAATAATAGGAGTGTGGAAGGCGGTTCATTGACCGACCTTACACCCTATAAATAGGGGCTCTTGCCCCTTGAGTGTGTGCGTGAAGTGGTGTGGAGTGCATGCGTGAGGTGTGTGTAGTGTAGGTGTAGAGAGATACACAGTGAGTGGGTGTGCGTGCAGGGGTCTTGAGAGTGTGTTGTGTAGAGTGTGCTATGTATGCATGTGAGAGTGAGAGGAGGCTTGTGTAGAGTTGTAAGAGTGTTGTATGTGGTGTAAGAAAATATTGCAATAGTTAAATTCTTATTTTGTGAATTATATTTGTACCACGTTTCCATGAAGATTCTACAGACTCCGTCACGATCGATTGCAAGAGTATGATTCAAAATATTTCTTCTTTGGTAGCGAATTGCCTGCATTACATGCCTGCTTCTAGCCAAAAGAGTTGCATGCCCCCGCTTAACATTTGATTAAGCATATGGTACAACAGAAATGGGGCCATGGACAGTCCAAAACTTCAAAGGACGATATCGCATCGATGCCTTCGTGCTAAGAAGCTAGTGGAATTGGGGATCAATTCAGATCGCCTGATCATTTGTACGAGCCAAAATATTAGAATCATTAGATTTGATGGGTCTTACATCTCTCAAAACTCAAATCACCTGTCATTATTTGATACATTTGCTATTTATTGGGAATTTTCCATTCGAGTAATTCTCTCAAATCATGACATACTGCATCTACATATCTATATCTGATGCGAGTTTAACCTGATAAGAATCATGTTTATTTGCACCGGTACATGTGAGTTCAATACACTTGAACTGTGTAGTAAATTACACACCTGTTGGGCTCCCGAATTCTCTATTTTTTTTTTTTTTTTACCATAATAGGATCTTTGGTAATTAGGCGGTCCAATAATCGTCAAACAATGATCCTTTTGGATTATATCATAAAAATGTTACTTGTTTTTCGTCCAATTCCTGCTATATGTTCTGCTTGTATGCAGCTCACCTATGCAGTTCATGCGCTTTATAATACACATCAACCAGCCAGATCTAGCCTAGATCAGACATAAGCTCCATGCATCTCCCTCCTCTCTCTCTCTCTCTCTCTCTCTCTCTCTCTCTCTCTCTGAGGGACTCACATATCATTTGATGCCAAAAGAGTGTATACAGAGCGATACAGTGCAATTCTATGCTCAGAAGCTTTACTTCATTGACTTGAAAATGGGGCGCTTACACATTTGAATTTTGCCATCGCTGTTCTTCCTCATCACCTCAAAACCTAACTTCGAACAATACAGGGACTTCCCATACATAAAAAGACCTCAAAAAGCAAGGGGAAAAAAGACCAGAGAAGAAGGCTGTCATCTTCCATAGCGTGCCGCCATTAGGGTTAGAGAGCGCAGCTACCAAAAAGTCCGCCTTTTCATATTCGTAACACAATCTGACTCGTGTATGTTAGACGTATTATCGTTGTTCTAAGGGAAAAACTGAAGAAAGATGAAAGTACGTTAATCTCTATACCCAAATGGCTCTGGCCTCTCGGAGAAGAGGGACCAGAGTCCCCCGCACCTGGTGGCTCATGAGCTCGTTCGCGCCCCCGATGTACTTCTGGCCGATGAACACAGTGGGGACGACCTCACGCCGCCCGAGCTGGACCAGCGCGCGCTCGATCTGGTTTTTGTTCGGCATCTGGTCAAGCTCGTACACCGTCGGGTTCGCACCGTAGCTCAGTATCAGCGACTTCACGGTGTGGCTCATGCAGCACGAGCTCCTGCTGAATATCACCACCGGCTTATCGCGCACGAGCCCTGCCAGCGTCGTGTCCATGCTGCCTGATGAAGACGACGTATCCGGAGCCTCGAGATAATAGTCTCTGTGTGTGAGCTCGCGTGCTTTTCAGCTCTTGCTTTGAGGTCAGCTTGTGAGAAACTGGCTTGGCTCTGAGGTCCTTTTTATAGAAACTCATCAGTTGTGCAGTGGATTCACTTTCTTGGGCCGCCTCTTATCTTTTCCAATTTAAAATATGGTTTTTTGCAAGAATAATAGTGGAGATAAAAAGGGTTCATTTATACGGGGCGAACAATATATTTGGCGTCGACCCGTACGTCAGATTTATTCCTATATCAGCCTGATGATTATGTGACGGCGACCTTTCTGTCGCAAGTTGCAATCTCCTTTAGCCTGATGAACTGTGTAAAGAACCTATATTTTTAGGCCATGTGAAGGAAACTGGGTTGCCATCTGGAACTCAAAAGAAAGGGAATATATTCCCATGCATGCAGTGTTTTACGTGGCCTGAATTGAGGACGTATTGTCACGATGAGTGGATGACGAAGAAGGATCCTAGTCAATCGGACATCTCTCTAGAATGTTAATCTAGGCTGGATTTGTAGTATTCCAAATCCCCTACTATTTTAGTTACAACAATAAACTCAAATTAAGTGATGGTTTGAGTTTCCTTTGTTTGTAATCTGGATCTCTGATTGATAGATTACAAATATGAATATCATACATGCTAACTTAATTAAATATGAAAATGAGATATGCCCATTTTTGGTAACTCACCAATCAGAATATTAGTTGGAGAAAGTTTTCTCCATCTTTAGGCGGAGAAAAAAATATGATCCTTATTGAGGTGCACGTGTGAGGTTGTTAGGCAAAATAAGTCACATGTCAGAAATGTGGTAAAAAATGGAGTACTTAATATATCATAATTGGCTTTTAACTCATTAATTTAAATTTTTGAGTGAAGGTGAGTTGATTAAGTTGATAAGTGCAAACTTAGACTCCCTATCGATGACATCCTTAGGTCAAAGTACCAGTTTATGCTACATCAATCCAACAAGTGGTATAGGAGCTGATAGTTGATTAGTGATCACTCCCAGTATGTATTAGCTTCTCGTTGAACTTGGCTGGGCTAAGACGATTGAAGGGCAGTGTTATCCATGTTAAATATGTCAAACTTGATGGGGCCAAGGTTAATATTCGACTTGGGATAATACTAGTGCATAACGACACCTAGATTAAGGGAGAACATGAACACATGTTTTAGTTGACCAATAACTTACTAATTTAAAAAGATTGATTTAAGTAAATATGTAATTGATAGACTTGAACTTAGACTCTTCGTCAATGATCTCCATAAATAAAGAAATCAGAATTCTATTGTCCACATCAAGCCATCCTTAAAAGATAGTGATTGCCTATTGTAGTCTAATGATTCTAGTGGATTTTTTATGGTCGCTCTCCTGTGCACTAGACTACATCGATCGAATCACATAAATTTCTGTGCTATTTCTTCTCTTGTTCTTGATCATCGATTGCTTCTACCTTCAATTACGCCAGGTTTGACAACATAAATATGTATGTTATAATCCTACTTTTGCGCTAGAACGTTCTTAGTACTTATGAATCATATTTGCAATTGTGATAGTAGACTTGTTATTGTTAATTTCTTGAGTTGCCTGTGCCTCAATATTCATGCTCTGTTCACTTATACATGCTAGCAAGTTCCATGCCAAAGAAAAAGGGAAAATGCTAATCTGCCTTCATCAATACAAATTGTCGTGTTATATGATATACAACCTGCGCTATTCTCTAACAATTTAACTTTTATATGAATTAGGTATCAATCATAGAATCTAATGCATACTTTAGTCTCTTGAGGTATTGTTATTTTCTTGAAACCTCAATATTAGACCAGTCAAAATAGATCATAAACTTATTTCTTAACTCATTTTTGATGGGCTGAGTTGTTATATGGGTTGATTATATTTGGTAAATATGTCATAAATGAGTTTATAATGGTAAAACTTAAAATAATACGAGTGTTAAATGGGTTAACAACTTACTTAGACCCGACCCAAATCTATGATTTTCTCTTCACTCTCTCTTGCTCTCACTCAATCTTGCATTGGTTTCCTTTGTGCTCTCACCTCATTTTGAATATGAGTTTCCTAGGTTCGGTTAAATATGGATGTGTTTTGACAACATAGGTTAGGTCGAATATGTGTTGAGTATGGGTCCAGTCGGATATGTCACTATATTTCTGTCACATGAAAATGAGTCAATTTAGATTGGACCATATTCGACCCGACTTAGCCCAATCCATTCATTTGATAGGTCTACTCATGTACTCTTAACCTATTTCCACATTCAAGCCACAATATTGTACCCCTCAAATTGTGTTATGTACTCATAACATCATCAAAACATTGTGTGGACCAAAAAAACCCAATGCATACATTGGATGATTTTGCATTGTTCAAGAATTCGAATCTTAACACTCACTCTCGTAATATTCATTTATATAGGCACAAAGCGTGCACAAAGTACGTATATGTAATTCTTGAAAAAGGGTCAAACATACATTCAGGAAGCCTTCAAGAATATGATTTTCAACCTAAAAAATGTAATAAACCAAACTAATGTTATTAATCGAAGTAGTCATCCCTTATTCAGAAGATATGCTGAAGTCAAAGATGCTTTGCTTCATCTTATTGGGTTTTGCACAGATTTCTACATATAATATAAACCGAAAGATGAAGGAAAGTGAGACAAAATATGAGACTTTAAGGAAGCATTGACTTTAATGGAATGGTAAAGTCTCAATTATCGTCTAATTTACTGAAAAATAAGAAAAATCATAGGTCAACAGAAACATCCGTACGAGAAGAAAAATATATTCCTACGAAGGCCCCACAACGTTATCGTTGCCTCTGCACATCTCGCAGTTTGTTATATTTGGCAAGAGAATATGCTTCTTAGCCTCAGTGCTGATATATTCGCCGCATGAAAAGGAAACGAAAAATATGCATTCAACGTCTGCATATTGTAATCGTGTTATTCTTCACCGGTAATAGCAATTGGCCTTTGGACAGAACGATTGGTCGGTACTGTCTAGGCAAATCATAACTGAAATTTCCGGTGAGATAATAGGAAAATATCGCTCGGATTTTAGACAATTTGGACTAAACCCATCTAGATCATGTTTAGGGAAGAAAGCATCGACCTGATTGTTAGATGTGCACTATACCTAGTATTTAGTAATTATAGGATGTAGTAAAAGAAATTTCCTAAAAATATCAATTATCTGCCCCCTCGAGCTAACATTTTGTAGAACTTCTTGTCTCGTCGGCCCTAATCTAAGTTTTTGTGTCTGCCAAAGCATGCAGTCATCAGTCTATAACATAATTGGGGAAAATTTTCCATATAGTTCTAAACACATTATATGTATGCCAATTCGGACTTAAATTTTCAATTTTGCCAATTTAGTCCCAAATCTTTGTATGAAATTATAGTGCAGTTCTTTCGATCAATTTTCATTGAAAATAGCTAATGTGGTGGTGTGCCACGTTGAATGGCCAGCAATGAATGGACCACTATATTAGCGATTTTCAGTGAAAATTAACTAAAATGACTATATTAGAATTTCATGTAAAAATTGATAACTAAATTAACAAAATTGAAAAGTATAGGACTGAATTAATATCCATCTAATATGTTTAGGATTGATTGGATAATTTTCCCCTATAATTGTGGAAATCAATCTAGATAACTAGGCAATGGTGGGGGCAATACAAGAAAATTTGGGCAGAGTATCATAAAAAAGTTATGCATAATGGGTCATCCTAGAGTATGGGCGACCATAGGCTAGTTATGGTCATATTACGGCCGCCCATAGTTGGCGGAGCCTGGGTGCGCGGCCATACGAGGCATGGAGTGGGCGCCTGGGTCTCGGAAATACAAGATTTAAGTTCCTATTTGCGACATTCTATTAGTATTACACATGAGAGCCTTTTGAGGGTGTTACTCGGGTTCTCTCTTTGAGCTCTGTGAAGAAAATACTGTGAGCGATAGTGTGAAACATTGGGAGAAAATTGATTCGGTGTAATCGGAGGGATTACTTGGCTGTGATCAAAACTCGGGATTGAGAGACATAACTTACTGTTTTCCCATCTCTCTATTTCTCTCTATTTCTCTTTTGTCTCACGATTATGGTGGATTGCAAGGTCTTGCTGGGCAACTGGCATGGACCATCAACACTAGACTAATAATACTCGTATCACATGCAATGCATCAACATGCCGATATATAATTGCAACTTTTCTAATTGTGCTCTTAGATGATCTTTTTCTTTTCAGGGTTCTGGAGAAGCATGCATCATCTTTTTCGACTCGAGCTCAATGGGCTGCAATGCCTTCTGCTGTGTAGGCTTGTTTTGCACTTGACTCAAGTAGCTTAACGAATCATTTATTCAACTGACCATAAAAAGATAGACACAGACAGAAGATAAGATTGTTTTACTGATAATGATAATGTCTGAATCTTACATGGATCCATGTGATCACCGAAAGAAATACCCACTTCATCCTCCCTTCTCTGTTTCTTTTTCTTCTTTTCTCCTTTCTTTTTTCCTTATTCTTACTTAGCATTCGAGCCACCTAATCGAATCAGGGGAGTGACGCGAGTTGCATCCACTTTTCTTCTCTGTCTAGAGATAAGAAAATATATATAATATGCTTTTTCCTTGAAAAGACGCATCATGTAATTTTAAAAGGCCAGGTTCTACCACGTACATGCAGCCTGGAAAGTCAGACCATCCATGACCCGTGGTTTAAATAGTCTCTCTTTTCTTCCGTCCATCAGATATTTAAAGAGCCGCCGCGCATTGGCTTATATGAAGTGCCAAAGATTTAGTTAGGAGTATTTGCCATAAAGGTTCTCATAAATTTAAAGCTGCTCGAAAGACGATGCAACGCGGGAGAAATTGGAACTTGACCGTAGCATCAGGAGATAGTTTCAAATGAAAAAAGAAAGAATTTTTTTTTTTTTTTTTTTTTTTTTGCATTTTCCCCTTGTTGGTGTTGGAGTTTCCGGCTACATTTAGAAAATGACTATCATCTCATGAGTTATGTGATACCTCCACCTTGCTTATACCTTAACAATTTGTTGGGGACACAGATGTTCGTGCTTTTATGGCTGGCTTAAGAGAATGCACACATTCGGTAGTTCAAGCCCTAATCTCCGGAGAAGAAGATCGACACTTTCGTCATTTGAGCATGATTAATAGTGTTTCTTATTACTTGTGGTAGAGATCTTCTAGATTAGGTGTGTACATTTGCATTTTTTTCCTCAAAAATTGACATGCCAACAATTCATCGAAAGACCTAGATACAGCCATATGCTCTCACTTTCTCGGCCACCCAATAAGGTTAAGGAGGTGAATTGCTTTAGGGGATCCTAAATTGGAGGGTACATAAGGCCGGCGACCTCGGACTGGAGATAGTGACCTTTGCTCGTGAGGAGAGGGATAGAGGGAGGGGTGGTTCTAGTAGAGAGGTGACAGGTGGTGGTGGAGGTGGCAAGTGTGCACAAACATCATAATGGAGAGGAAAAAAAAAGGAAAAAAAGGAAGAAATAGGAAAAAGAAGAAGAACAAATATCAGTCATTCAAATCAAATCAATCTATGTATTCTCTCTTTGAGGGGGATAAATTCGAGATGTAAATTACTTTTCCAAATAGAGAGAATTCAAACCTACTTTTATGCCTAACACCATTAAAATTTACTTGTCCAAATTAAAAGATTATACTCGCGCATTGAAGGGAAGTAGGAAAGCTAAGCTCGTCCGAATCGTATCGGAATCCTTGGATAGCAAGTAAAGAAACTAAGTTGGAATCCATAGATTTTTTAGCACGACTCGCTTGGCTCAAGATTACACCAAAGTCAACTTTATTGGTATTCCCACATTATACATTGTACATGAACCTGGATTTTCCAATCCGAGGTGGGTTCCTGGCATCAAAGAGGGAAATTAGGGTTTCTTGGTTATGCAAATCAACGCATTCCCATGCGCTTTATTCGCTCATCTCCTTTCTCCATGAGCTATGCTTGCGTGCGATAACCAAAGATCGACTTCAGATTACTTTTTCGGTTCTTTCTCTTTTCTATTTCAGGTATCATCTGGTATGGGTTTCTCTGCAAAAGGGTGATCAAAGCCACTGCATGTTGCTGGAGCATTTGATCGGCCCCATCTGATGCTTTTCTTCAAGACAAAGCTGTGTTTCATGAGGCGCGAAGCACGACATTGTGACTCCACGATGGAACTGAGATCTTCTCGAGGCGTGAATATAATGCTTTGGAAGAACCAAATCTCGAGGATGATGATCTGGTCATTATCCACGCAGAGCCATGATATCCACAAAAGTAGAAATATACATGGTTGTTGTGTCGGGGGAGATTCCCGGAGACAGGATGAGGGTATATATATCTTTAGCAAAGGAGGCTCCTTTATGTCTTTCACACGTGAATCACTAATCCTAGTGTTTTGTTTGGTGTATTTTTTTTCCCAGAAAATGACTTAACGTATGACAAATATATCATGTAAGATTTTGAAATTACGTCATTCATCTAATCAAGTGTTATCAGTTCTAATGAATGTGCAAGATGAATGGGTATTTTTGATTTGATAAGTGACACCATTTCGATTTCTTTTATTACATTTTGGTTTTGTATCCCCCTATTGATAAAAGCGATAATTATTTGAAAAATCCTAAATCTATCATATTATATATATTAAATTAGTTCTAAACTTTTCAATATTATCAACATAGTTCTAAATCTTTCAACGATTTCCAATGTAGCCCATCCGGCCAATTAAGGCCAGAAATGCTAACGTAATGGTCTAGTCAACGACAGCCGTTCTACTTGGCATATATGGCATATGACATGGATGATCTTAAATGAAATGACATAGTTTTTCTTTCATTTTTCTTTCATTTTTTTTCTTTATCTTATTCTTCCCCTTGCTGGAGCCTTGGCGATGGCTTGCGATCCTTACTAGCCACAGGCGAGCAAGTATTCCAAAATTGGTCATAGGCAAGCGATAATCCCACAAGCCCTAGGTTATGAGCAACGATCACAAACCTGATCCACAAGTCCTCACTTGTGCTCCTCGCTAATAGCCCTCGCCATCCCTGCCTATGATCGTCGCTCACAACCCTTGTTGCCCTCGCCCGCATGCCTTTACCTTGATTTGATCAAGGGTTGCTAGCCAATGTTGACATATCTAGCAACCCTCACTAGTTCTTTTCAAGAAGATGAGCAGTGACGGAAAATATATATTTAAAAAAATTACAAAATTTCTCTGAACGACATCATTTTGAGTGAAGTCGAACACGTTATTTTCTAGCGTACCAATAAAATGAGCAATACTTATTGGAATTTAACAATTTTCAGCGTAAATTGGCTGAATTAACTACATAAAAAGACAATGAGAAGGTTTAGGACTAACTAAAATTGGAAAGTTAAATATTGAATTGGCAACCTTAGCCTTGTCATGGGTGGGTTGGATCGAGTAAAAAATGGTCCAACTTAAATTGATCCATTTAACCCATATTGAATAATTTTTATGCAATGCAATTTTTAGCAACACATACTCAAATTGACCTTAATACAACTCGGGCTCTAATTCACAGTATTTATTGTTCTCTTTAAATTGTAACCTTTGAAAAATGAGTGACTACATGACCTGGCTCGTCAAGTTGACGAGGGAGGCAGGTGCTCGGATTGTGTGTGGACTTGGGCATGAACACTAAGGTCTTAGGCTCATTTTTGAAGGACTTGGCCCAACTTTTGTGGATCTAGGCTCAATTGATAGAGAATTAGGCCCAACCTTAATAAACTTAGGCCGTTTGTCAATGATTTGGGCGAGGAAGCCGGGTACTAGGGCTTGGCCTCAAGGGACCCAAACTTAGTGGACTTAGGCATGGGCATTAGGGTCTTGAGCTTAACCTCAAAGGACCTAGGCCTTACCTTGGTGGACTTGGCTTGGACATCAAGGAATCAAGCCCTACCACAATGGTCTTGACCGAGTGCCAGTGACTTTGGCGTAGAGCCAGGTACTTGGACATGAATGTTGGTGACCCGGCCTAGCCTCATTGGACCTAGCCCTTGAGGAATTGAGCTCGGCCTCAATGGACTTGGGTCAAGTGCTAATGACTTGGGTGTCGGAGTTGGGTACCTAAGAATGGTTGTGGAGAACCCGAACACAAGCATTGAGGTCCTAAGTTGAGCCTCAAATGACTTGAACCTTGTCTTGAACGACTTGGACCTAACCACTTTGGATTTGGGCTTGGCTATCAAGGAATGAGCCCAACCACAATGAATGGGCTAAGCATTGGTGACTTGGGCATGAGAGTTGGGGGGGTCACTGAGGACCTAGGCACAAGGGTCCCAATCACGGGCATGGGCATGCCGTCTTGGCCATGGCTTAGGTCTAGGTCAACCTTGTAGGACCTAGGTCTAGCCTTTATGGACCTAGGCCATGCTATTGAGGAATCAAGCCCAATTTGAGAGACTCAAGCTTAGCTTCTATGAACTCGAGCATGGGCATCGAGGTCTTGACCTTGACCTTAGGGACCTAGGCCCTACCTCTGTAGACTTGGGCTTGATCGCAAAGGAATCGAGCCCAATCTCGATGTAGCTAAGTGTCACGGGCCGATCGATCTAGCGTTATGCTTTCTTTCGGGCCGTGACATAAGTCTACCTCAATGGACTTGGGCCTAGTACTAGTGACTTGAGGGCAAGATTTAGGTACCTAGGCATGGCCACCGGAGACCAAACATGAGCACTAAGGTCTTGAGTCAAGCTTATGTGGACATGGGCACATGCATCGGGATTTCGAGTTAGATCTCAAAGGACTTGGGCCTAGCCTTTGTAGATCAAACCTAGCCATCGAGGAACAAAGCCCAGTTTCGATGGACTTGATATTCAGTGCTAGTGACTTGGGTGCAAGAGTCAGGTATCCATGCGTGGCCACAAGGAACCGAGGCATAGGCACAAGAGGATATTACTCCTTAAACAAATGGTTGAAGTTGGCTTCTTTGAAAACTCATTAGTGGGGTTGAACGGCCATAGGAACCGGTTTAGTTCCTAATTGCAAAAAAAGTGGAACCGTTATTGTGTGGTTCTATTCTTGATTAAGAATCGAACTAGAAATCAGGAATTGAGGAATCGGACCTTGAATCGGGAACTGATGAACCGAATATGAATTAATCCTAAATTCTCTTTTTCTCTTGAGCAATAATAAACGTTGCTTCTCTAACTCTCATCAACCTCTCATCTTCTGGTTCTACCACATATTAATAGCAAATCAATACCCATTAATTCAACATTTTATATTGTTTCATTTCTCTATATATTTAATTTCTCGTAGTTTCGTTCACCTACTGCCTTTTCTTGGGTAGTGAAGATCCCCATCTGTTAGAGAATAGTATGGGGACTATATAGTTAATATATTTTTTAACAAATATAAGTTTCTGAAGTCCACAGCAAGCATGATAATGTCTTCATCGTCTAGCTCGGGGGAAGGGAAGCTTGACCCTTCAGTCAGTAGGATGACTATTTCATCATGAACTGTCGCTCTCGTCCAATAATTGTGAGCATGAGCATGCCACCAAAGAGTTCGGTCCTTGTTGGTACTGGTTTGTTCCATTTCTATGTTATGTATGCTAATTGTTTATTGTTTATTTGATTTTACATGTTCTTCTTTTCTGGATTGTTGCTATTGACAAATAGGGATTTTTGTTATTGTGTTCACTTGCATTTTGCTTAGATAAAAATGAAACAAAAGAAAAAAAAATTGCTTGTTCCATGTAGACCCTAAAACCGATTGACAAGGTAGATCCCAAGTTATAGGGTTCCAAGTAGGTTTCAGATTCCAAAAATTGGGAATCGATTCCAATAGGATAGGTTCTAGATTTTAGGTGAAACTTGAACCGATCATGAAATCGCTCATCATTACTCATTAGAAGCTATCTTTAATTGGGTTTTGCTTTATTAAACCTATCTTAGCTCGTATTTTAAATTTAAGACAACCAATTTTTTCACCCGACTTAAGAAGTATGAGTTTTAATATGGGTCTATGACATAATTTACTGCCTCTAGCAGCCGTGCAATAAGTTAATAACGTTTTACATAATCTTCCTAAGCAAATACTGTTGTGGGTATTTATGGTTAATCCATTTATGCATTTTTTTTTCAAAGTTTACACATCCTTTGTATATAGAAGGCTCAAAGGTTTGAATCGTAAGTATTTCATCCACTTAGAAACTTGAAGGTTATAGGTTGATGGGCCTAACTACGTGCTTATGATAAGTTCGTTTTTGACATAAATCAAACTTGTAATCTCATGGAAGACTGTATGATTGCTACATTACTTGGTAACAGATTACTTCTTCTTAGTTGAGTAATTAAATCCACAAAATGTGTCAATTAAGAGTTCTTCAGGAAGGCAAATTGCCCACATTGCATATATATATTATAACACAAGGGTAAGGACGCATATGGCCGTCTACTTAGGGCCCATAGAACAAAGTGTAAGATCGTGGATCAATTAAGTTGGGTCCGTTGGCTCGTTTGGCCTTGACCCAAAATGGTTTGTATAAAATTGGTATGATTGGAATAGATGATATACTTTGAACAAAAAAGAACATATGATATACAGTTCCTGAGTTAGAAATCTCTTCACATCCCAAACTAACTACATCGATTAACGGGGTGATTGTGTTGTTTCATTAGTTGAATCATAAATTAATGCTCCCGAATTATTCCAATGTAGTGAACAATTTCATTTTAGTATTTGACAATATGAAAGTACCAAAAATCCTCTCTTGCAAAATTTGAGAATGAAATTGGGGTATATCTGTAATATGTGATGCTTAGTATTTTTTTTTTCCTTCTTTTTGGTCATAAATGTGATACTTAGGTTAATCAGTTCCTTAATACTCAAATGCTTGACGATGAGGGTAGTAATTCAAAAATGGCGTGCAGATGGCAATGATTCGGCTACATTTTATCTGTAATTGGTAACTAATCATATATCTACATTACCTGAAATTTTCGATAATATCAAAACGTTTGAAAGAAAACTTGGGGAAAAGTTTAACAAGATAATTCGATCCAAGTTCTTTCACGTAAATTGAGAAGGTATTTACTAGTAAGCCCTGCAATATATGATTCAAATGTTGAACTAAATTAATATTAGCCGATTAAAGATCCCTACTATATAGTTGAACACTTTATTCATTAACAAACTAAATTTGCTTGGCCTTTTGGACTGAGTTGGGCCGCCCATGATGGGCCGAACCAACCCAGCCAATGATCAATTCAAAGTTCCCCGAGTTAACGGGATTGGGAATTACTCCTCCCGGTCTTCTGGGCGCCCATGTCAGACCGCACAAAAACCGTAATTCTAGACTATTTATGTAGCAAGATTTACGTAGGAGTCAATTATCATTCGAGATTGACTTTTATGATCGATTACTTAGAATCTTTAAAAGAAATAATAATAGGGCTATATTATCATTCATCCTTAATTCAAGAGAGTTTGAGGCAGCCCACTCAAAACTCTAATTAGTAAGTTTCATTATATATATGTATCACACATGCAAACTTAACAAAATATAAATATGGGTGACATTCATTTTCGAATTCACAATTAGGAAGACAGCCATTTGAGGAAAATATAGCCCTTAGAAATATGTAAGTGTTGGTATCTTAAGGCATTTATTAAATAATACGAAATTTTTCACTAATAAGAGTAATTTCTATATTTTGATGCAAGGATGAATAAATACTTTTTAGCATATGATACGCCATTCTCACCATATTTCTAATTGATGGGTTACAAACATGGACGTTGCCCACCATTAATTTTAGTTAACATGTGCTAATGTTTATAACTTGTAATATGCAAATTAACTAAGGATAACTCTGGAGGAAATTTTCTCAAATTAGGGATATAGGAAAATATAGCCCGGGCCATGCATCCTTCAGATACTGGTGTATGTGTACTAGCAAAAGAATAGCAAGTATAAATTTTTTTGCCTGCAGTAAATTATTTCCATAGGCAAAAAGCAATAAGAACAAGGTTAAATTTTCCCCTATTTCTGGAAAGAGAAAATTCCCTTCAACCATACATTTGATTAATGGGTTATAAATTATGGATATCACTCACATAATGTACTTAACTAAATATAAATGGGGTGATGTTCCTATTTGTAACTTACTAATCAAAAGATTGGCCGGAAGACAACATGGCCTATAAAAGAAAAAAAAATGTGCCCACCATACCGTAAATCTAATCGAACTTATGGGTACTTTACTTCCACCACTTACATTCTCAAAAGATTCATGTTCTCCTCCATTCTCTCTGAATTCTGGTTCCGCCTTTCTCCATGGTTGACAAGTTCTCATCAATAATCGACATGGGTTTTCGAAAAATTAAAATTTAGATGATCCTAAGAATTGGGTAATCTTTTCCTAAGTTATTGCCTCTAAAAAAAAGTTCATTTCATCAAAAAATTAACAAACTCTACCCCATCCGGCCCACGAAACTGTTCGGTGCATGATATATTGTGCTCCAATAACGGTATTGTGATATATGTCATGCCTGTGGCTTGAACTTGCTTACCAATGCTATCCGACGTCGAATGTCTCCACCCCCACCCCGCCACCCCCCAAAAAAAGGGTCCATAAATCATGGTAAACACACTTCACCCGACCGAGTGCAAAAGCTTATGCTCAACCATATTTATTTTAGTGAAAATGTAATTTCCAAACGAGCCTGTCGATAAATCTTGCATTAGATGTATGCATTTATCATGTATGCCTCATAACGGTAACTTGATGCAGCACTTTCATGTATAGCAGACTAACTTAGAGTATATGGTCGAATTTCCGGGTTTTCATCTTATAAGGTTATAATCCAACTTTTATGTCTCGTAATAGAAAATTAAATTGGTTTAATGTGCCTATTTAATCGAAACGCTATGCTTGACTAATAGAAAGACTCGTACAATGATCTCAATGCTTCCTAGGATCCTTTGCGCATATTCTGTTAATTATTTGATGAGTATCAGACCCACGTAGTAGCAGATTCCTATATAGTCCAAGCAGGATCCGAAGTATCTGCCTTATCGGGTAGAGCTCAAGTCCAACTTGGATTCCCATGTTCAATTATGCAGAACATGGTCACGGATGCCATCGTCAATAGAAACGCTGTGACGTTCTCCTTCTTTTTCTTCTTCTTCTTGGTTGTGGACGGAATGGTCAATAGAAACGCCGTGATGTTACTAGTGATCGTGGATGTAGTCATCAATAGAAATGCTGTGATGTTGATGTTACTTTTTCTTCTTCTTCTATCGTCAATAGAAGTGCCGTGATGTTAATACTGGCCGTGGAAGCAGTCGTCAATAGAAATGCCGTGATCTTCTTCTTCTTCTTCTTCTTGGTCGTGGATGCAGTCGTCAAGAGAAACGCCATGATGTTACTACTGGTCGTGGACGCAGTTGTCAATAGAAATACTGTGATGTTGATGTTTCATCTTCTTCTTCTGCGTCCAATAGAAACGCTGTGATGTTACTACTGGTCGTGGATGCAGTCGTTAATAGAAATGCCGTGATGTTCTTCTTCTTCTTGGTCGTGGATGTAGTAGTCAATAGAAACGCCGTGATGTTACCACTAGTCATGGACACAATCGTCAATAGAAACGCCGTGATGTTGATGTTTCTTCTTCTTCTTCTTAAGTTTCTTTGCCGATAGATAATCTGTCTATGTGGAAAAATTATCAAATTGCCTTCTTGAGACCGTCCCCATGGTTGACTTAGTGGTGTAAGAATTACTTCAAAGTGGTTTAGGCCCCTCTCGGGTCTATCATGTATTTGAATCCCCCGATCGCTTCTTGATATCGGGAAGCCTTGGTTTGTTTGCATGTAAGTCCGTGTTTCATGACAAGACCTTCTAACAAACTTTTTTTCCATTGGTACAAAAGTAAACATTCGCCGACATAATCCATAGGGTGCTACGCTGACGCTTTTTAGATCTTTATCGATGTCTTTTGTGTGACAGTAAAATGGCCGATTTTACGAAAATATAGGAGATTAAATAGATCAAAATGTTGATTGTTAGACTAACTATTCCCCCTCCCCCACTAAAAAATATTTTTTTATCAAAAGAACAAATTTTTCAAGATGAAAGTATTCATAACAGGAGTCTCTAAAGAAACATCAAGATTAAGTAAATCCCGAAGAGTAAGGGGTTGGGTAAGCCAATTTGGGGGTGGTCTCATGACCCAGTTGGCCTCTCTCCCGCGATAGACTACGGAGGCTTTTTAGAATCGGCTCAACAAACCGCGGGCCTCCACAAGAAGAGCTTGTACTTCCCCCCAAAAATTTCAACTTCTTAGGAAAAGTCGTACAAAAAAGCACATTACTCAACGCTCTTCCTTGTTCGAAAGCCAGTCCTTTACATTCCCAAGACTCAACTCTTTTTTTCTTATAAGCAATTTATGGCCCAATATCACGGTTAATGAGTTTGAGAGGGAGCGTCAAGATCAAGATTTGAATGATTAACCTGTGCTCTGGTGTTATGTTAAGTTAACCGTCATTGCCTAAAATTTAAGTTATTACGAAATTGGTCAATACATTGGCATGAAATTTAACATTCATAAGCTCTGATGATATCACTTCATAAACTATATACATAATTCGATCAAGTATTCCGTGTCATGCCCTTATTTTAATCAGAGAATTGAGTAAAGCTACATTATCGACAACCAGAAATCTTGGCACATCTCGTGCAAACAACTCCCTCTGTTCAACTTATAATGCACATCAGATCGACATCAGATTATCGAGACTAGTGAAAAGTTCTAATTGTTGTCAAAATAGTATTGCTTGATCCAAAGCCGACGATCCTCGAGTTGAACCTGATAACCGAGGCTCCAGTAACACAATTTGCCAAGTATCTCCTCACATACTCGTAAGCAGTAAACGCATTCAGACTGTGAAAGTTCAGTATTGCATGCAACATGGCCATAACAAAGCTCTGGAAACTGGGAATTTGTGTCATAGTAGTCGTAGCCCTTGGTGGCGGTGTTCACTGCTAAATCCTGTAGAAGACCAGCTCGATAATAATTGTGAGGACTGGACGGGCCAAACTTGTCCCCATTGCAGACTCTGTCGACGATATCTGTGTTTGGTTCTCCACTCACGGAGTCATAAACACACGAAAGTCCGACTACCATAACGATCACGAATCTCCAGAAAACAACGATATGACTCATCTTCAATGAGTTTCTGTCTGGAAACCAAGTGCGATGACATGAATGTCAGCCAGCGCTTTAGGGTTTATATACTGTTTTGCGCTTGTTATTTGAAATAAGAGTTCATTCCATTGTTTGGCTTTAGTGCAGAATAATCAATCCTCTCTTGGCAGATTCCTTGTGATTAGCACACTAAGAAGTTAAACGTGACAGCAGATGTGATACTCTACTTTAGATGGATGATATTACTGTATTATTTCAGAAATATGCTGCTGAGCTTCACCAAAACGCAAGAGCCTTACAGTTTTCTTGAGTCGGCCATCTTTGGAGATCAGAACTAGCTGCTATGTTGAGCGATGCAAAACAAGGTTTTTAGGCGCACCCGTCAACAGAAACACCATTATGTTACTCCTTGTCTAATTTTTCCGTTGTTGCATCATAAGTGACACAAAAAGCAGAACAACAAATCCTAATTTGGGTATCTTGTAAGACCATAGGATCGAACGATACCTTGAGTGATGCAAAACAAGATCTTAGACACAGCCCTTCAACAAAAACGCCGTGATGTTACTCTTTCTTGACTGTTTCTTCTTTTGTCGCATTGTCAGTGACACAAAATGCAGAACGACATATCCAAATTTTATCTGAATTCATCACAGAGTGGATAGCTTTATGCGAGAGATGGTTTGGTTTGTGGATGTTGAAGAATTCACAAAGTATAAGGAAGGACTTCAAGTCATTGAATTACATTGACAAGCCCTATTGTACAAATATAACTCACATATTTGCTAACTCACATATATTTACTAACAAGTCACGGAACAGCTGCCTAATTTTACCCTTTAAAGTTTAGTTATTTGAGAAAGATTATTTAACGATTGATTGGGGAAATAGGAAGACTGGGTAAGGAGGAAAATGATGCCAAATTGTTAGCGACACATATTGTTCGTAAAAGTCGTATAAATGGAAGAAAAACTTGCCAATGTAAGGTTTCTTTGCTGGTAGATAAACTATCGGTAGAGAAGGTCATCAAATTGTCTTCTTGACACCATCGCCATGGTTGGCTTAATGGTGTAGAGTTTACTCTCAACTAATCTGAAATGCCTCTGCTCACATGTTCGGATCTCTTAATCACTCCTTGATCTCAACAAGCCTTGGTTCATCTGCACGGTGGGAGCAGTAGAAGCAGGTCAATAATGTACAAATAGCATATTATTTAACACTCTTTCTCACATGTAAGCATGTTTATCCTCACAAGACTTGACTCTTGTTTTTTGCGAGCAAATTATGGGCCTAATATCAAGGTTGATGAGTTTGAGAGAGGGCGTTAGTGTCACAACCTACCCTTTCGGGAGGGGATAAGTTTCGTGGTATTATCTAAAAGATGGGCCTACGGCTCATGATAAGGTATAAGCTCTCTCAAGTCCATACCTCGTGTGATATTGAGGTATTCACAACAACTTTGTAATAAAGAGTCATTACTAACTTATTGGAGTCAACTAGAAATCAAGTGAAGTATGGGAGCCCTACTTCCTATGCAGCCATAAAATCTAAGGTCAAGGACTTGGTTATACTAATTAACCAATTAGTGCCATTTCAATACCTAATTTTGTTCATTTTTAGAAAAAGAATATTTTTTTTAAGTAGTTTGGATTGATTTTATACTAATTCACTAACACATGATGTGGCCATACAGGTGCATGATTGGTAATATAACAATCAGCAATCAAAGTCACATCAAATAAATTGCATTAGGAGAGTAAGAATCTAGCATTATTAAAAACTATTAACATATAGAAAGTGCGCAATCAAAGACAATCATCTCTAAGGACAATTGAAACCCTGAGATAGAACCATAAGGGCTTGGTCAACCTTAAGAATAATTTTAAATTTGAAAGACTTCCTCTTTTTAGGAGGAAATAACCCAAAAGATTAATTTTAACATTTTCAAGGGTTTTTAATTTTTTAGAATTTTTTTATTTTTCGGATTTTCAAATTTTCCCAAAAAATTCAGGATTTTATTTTTAATTTTTTTTGAAAATTTTCGAATTTTTTAATATTTCTGAATTTTTTGAATTTTTTTTTTTGAATTTTTATTATTTTTCGATTTTTTTAAATTTTTTAATTTTTTTGATTTTTTTATTTTTTTAATAGTTAATATTATTAAAAAATAATTTTAATAATTTTTGGGTGGTAGGGCTTTTTTTTTTTATCAAAAAATAAAAAAAAAAGTCGGATTAAAAAGTGATTGCGAAAAATAAAAATATTGAATGTTAAATAATAATAAATTTTGGTTATTATAGAAGATCATAAATTTATTTAAATAAGTTGATTCTAATCTTTCATTAATCATTCATTTCATCGATAGTTTTTGTTAAAGTTAGAAAAATGTTCCCAAATATGGGTACGCATTAACTATGAATATTCAAATTTCCTACGAATAGATTTATTAATGTTATTAGTGTAAATTCATTGCAAACATTTTTTTTTTTTATTTATTTGTGAATTTGAATCAAATTAATCAAAAATAAAAATATTCATTTAATATGTAACATATCATAACGTGTTGGAATTCTTTATTTTTGAAAAATGACGAGTCAAGATATTGTATCGTGTTGTGTTGCATGTCTATGTCACATGTCCATGCTACTTAGGTTCCCAGATAGGGTTCGGTGTAAATGGGGTCGGGTATAGAGTTTAAAAAATGGGAATCGGTTATAACAGGATCGAATATAGAATTTAGGTCTGGAATCCACCCATCTCAGATCCAATCACCACCACTGGAGACCAGCCCGACAATCATCGAAGAGATTGAAAGGGCGAAAGGTTTGCCCATTGTAAACGTTGTATCTAATTTTTGTACTTGCGTCTCCTCTCACGATGTCACAAAACACTAAAGCACGACTATTGCAACGAGTGTGAACCTTAGGAAAAATAGCAATATAGTTCATCTTCTATTAATTTCTATCACAAAACCAAGTATGGTTGCATGAATGTTAAGCTAACGCTTTAGGGTTTATACACTGCTTCGCGCCTGTCATTTGGAATCGGACCTTGTTCCAACCATTTGGCTTTGGTGCATGGTAAGTGATTCTTGTTAGAATTGATAATAAATCTTTAATAGAATAATTATATTATAAATTATTCATTCATCTAAAAGCTTAAACTTTTAAAATAGTTGTCGCAGTATCCCACGAAATCTCACACAGTATCAAATCTTTCCAGCACTATTTGCCTCCTTAATTAAGTTTCCACGCTTAGTACTAGGAAAAAATTAGACTAAATGTGAGGGGAAATGTTAAAATAAATAATATATTATACTTTCATCTAAAAATTTAAACTTTTAGAACAGTTAACAGCAGTCCCACTAACCAAATCCCTAGTAATTCTACAAAAAATAGCCAAATTCACTTTCGTGTGAATAGGTTGTTGGTATTGTCATCAGCATCCTCATCTTTATCATTGTTGCCAAAAGCATAAAATGGCGCTCAAATCAGCCTATAGCACTGCAGCTTGTAGCAAGTCTCATTGATCTTCCTTGTACCATGCTGAAAGACGTTGTCAAGGACAAATATTTATTTTTTCCAACATCTTCCTTCAAGCTCAACATATGACTTTGTTGCTTTGCATTCATATGGATCTTGTGCATAAGAAATTGAGGCCATAAAGTCTTATGTTTGGAATTAGGATTTAACTGGATGCTAAAAGTCGATTCCAATAGGACAAGGCCTAAAAGAGGCACCGCAAGGGACTGAATAACTGCATTTACAAAAACTCTGGTTCTGAACATAGACCCTTTAAAACAGCCTGATTTCCCCTTTCCTCCTTCAACAAATTCAAAAGATCTCAATATTAGTAATCTCAATAACAACAAGCTTATCTTTCTTCTTATCTCAAAACTAAACCTGAATTCGAGCATCCTCATGAATATCAACTTCATCATGCTCAAGGATCTGAGTTCTTGTACTATCTACAACTGTTCAGTTGTCTATACTAATATCTATTCTGAAGGTGCTGGACTGACAGAATCTGCAATGTTATATTCAATATTCATTTCATCATTATCAGTAGCTTCCCTTTCATTTAGTAAATCTTTCCAAAGCTCATCTAGCTTTTCTTTTTCAAATCTCTCCTCTTCTTCTTGTCTTTGAATCTCCTCTCTAACTTGAGCATCTTTAGCCTGCTTTTCTTCTTTAGCCTTTTTGTCTCAACTAGCCTTTCTTCTTCTGCCTTTCTTTTAGCATTAATTAGCCTTTCTTCTTCTACCTTTCTTTCAGCATTAACTAGCCTTTCTTCTTCCATCAACTTTGCCACTTCCTTTTTCATCTCTTCAATTTTCTTCTCCTCTTCTTTTCTTTGTCTCTCCTTTTCAACACTATACTTTTTAGTCAACATATTAATCACCAATCTGCTCACATTCCACAGTAGGTTCACTTCCAATCCTCTTCAAGGATTTAATCCTTTCTTTCTCGTTTGGAGGAGGTGCACACTCACCTGTAGTGGTGCTAGGAGAATCATTTGAACCTTTCTACTTTCTGAACATTTTGCTCAATACTTTGTTCTCAAGTGTCATTACCATAAGTGTTCTTGCGAACTCATCATCTTTGTTTACAACCTTTACAAGCTTATTATTTGCATCTCTCTAACCTTCCTTAGATTGTTTGTAAAGCATGTTCAAAATTATACTTTCCTTAATAGACAACTCAGGAATCGACTTTCTGCGCAACCCCTTGGGAAGTTTAATATTGAATTGCTTAAAGATCTTTAGGATCAATAATACAATGACTCGGGTCCCACCATGTAATATTGTTCCGCTTTGGACACTGAGTTTCCACGGCTTTAAAACGCCTTATACAGATTAGAGGGATCCAAGCTTTTATAAACTAGCCCAGGACTCCTCCCTAAGCGATTTGGGACTAGAGAAGGACCTCTTTCCCTTCCTTGCGCACATCCGGGGACCAAGGCGTGGACGCACCCCCATCCCTCCTCCCTGTGCATCGTCGGTTGGGCTGTCACACTCTCCACCCCTTGAGAGCATAGTGTCACGCCCCGAACCCCAAGCGCGTGCCCATCCCTCTCTGGTTTATAAAATTTTGCGACTTCCCAGGATGAGTCTCCGATCCATTGATTTTTAAGCACATGCGGAAGTGAAAATAAATTCCCTAACAATAATCATCTCGGGATAGAAAAGCAGGATACGAATTCACAAAATAAATATACTTTTATATTCACATAATGTCAAGCACAAGGTCTATGACCAAAAGGCCACAAAAACTAACTTTCCAAAAAGAGAGGGCCCTAGCTAACCTACACTTCACATCACTTCATCTCGGCTCCCGGTCCTCCACTCGACGACCCTGAAAATATTGTCCCACAATGGGGTGAGATAAAATCTCAGCGAGTCTAAGCTCCTAAATCACAATTATGAGGGAAATATGCCCAGAAGCGTTCTAATCACGCAATCATACAATTAGCATAGATGACTTAGCTCACCTCAGTTCCACCCTGCAGGTCAGTACAGTTCATATACATTATGTATAGAATCGATACATCTAGCGATTGAAACGCATCACTCAACTCAATAAATCACAAGGTCCAGATTATAGGGCCAAATTGTTATGACATGCCCCCATACCATGTTACACAATTTTGTCCCATAATTCGGCGCTTCTATTTCACTCAACATGTGTTCCAATTGATAATTTCACCCACTCAAGGGTCTGGCCTACTAGAAGTTCGGCGGTCTACTGGCGTCGCTAGGCATCGTCTCACCCCATTGAGCACGGTTACGTCTCTCTCAGAGACGACTTCCCTGAAGGGGCGTAGATCCAGAATCTACTGCGACCCGAATACAACCTACTCACAAGTTTGGTGTCTTCTGGCATAGCCAGGCTTCATCTCCCACCATGAGCACGACGACGTCTCTCAATTAGACGGCTTCCCCGAAGGGGCGTAGGTCCAGAATCTACTGTGACTCGAGTCACAATGAATGGGTAACGTCCGACTTAACAGCCCAGGACGGTTTCTCTTAACCAATATACGACCACTCAATCTCGGCCCAGGACACTATGCATTACACTCAAATGCCTCCATTAAAATAGTGATCTTGGCCTATTTTCTTCGTATTAAAAACATCCCGAAAATAGTCGTGTGTGGGTACACGGTTAATTCGAACTAGAAGACTAATACCTATCTTTTTCAAATCCCACTATTTGATATAGTACTTAAAATCCATTTTCAGTGTTAAAACCCGACACCCGGAATTTTCTAAATAAATATCAAGACCAATTTTGGAATTAAATACTCAAAATTTCAATTAGCACTCAATTTGCACAACAAACACTCAATTGCAGAAATTAACCACACCATTGCAATCGCACGAAATTCCGGTAACCGGCTATCCCGGCCTAAATTTCGGAAAATAATTAATAAATAAATAATTTCGAAAATTAATTAATTAATTCAATTTAATTTCTAAAAATACTAACCTTGGCTAAAATTATTAAATTAAATACCAATACGGACTTGGAAAATTGCCGAACCCTTCTAGATAAACAATATAATTTATTTAGGCCTTAGCTAAACCATGCTAACCACCTAACATGCTCAATTAAATAGTTAAATTTCTAATTTAATCTAACTAACCACATAATTCCTAATTAAATAAATCTAAACACCCCTTAAATGTCATTAACTTACTAAGTAGAGTTTAGAGTATAAACTCACCGGTTAATTACGGAAACTGGTTCACCGTGATGATGACGTGATGGCGGCTGAAATCCGAATTTTCGGCGGCGTCGGCGAACACTCGAGCCGAGCCTAAAATGGGCCAAACAAATCTCAGCCCAAATCTGAGATTTGTTTTTGAAATGGGTCGGGCTTGAAGCGGCTGACCTCGCGGGCTTGGGCTACTGAATCTGCTGGAATGGGCTGAAAATCACTGGGCTGAAGAATTCGCTGGATCCATGGGCTTTAAAGGCTAGATTGTGGGTTGCTTCTTACCAAAGACGCTAGATTGGGCTTGCAAAGGTTCGGGCTGGAATTCACGGAGATGCTAGCCTCGCGAGAGAATGATGGAGTAGAGGAAACGTGAGCTGGCAACTTTGGTGAGGTACTCACGCGGACGGTTGGCGGAGGGAATTCTTAGTCAACAAACCGCCGAGGAAATCACCGAGTTGACTGGGACAAGCTGCTTCGCTAGCATCTTCATCCACAAACGATAGAAATGGGCATTGGCCGCGTGGAGGAAGACTGCAGGCATGAAGATGAAGCCGCTTCTTGTATGATGATGGTGCTGCGATGGCGTGCGGTTGTAGATGGAGCAGCTTTGGTGGTCAACTGGCTTTGTTGGACGCTGAAGCTTGACCGAAGATACTGGACTACTCGGTGGAAGAATTGTGGCTTTGTTTCGGTGGTGTTGGCTGCAAGGGACAAACGATGGTGGACGTTGCAGCGTGAGATGGCAGGAGGGGGCACGAAGATGGAGAGAAAGCAAGCGTCGGTCTTCAGCTAGGATGAGAGATGCACGAAGAGGGGCAGTTGGATTTTTCTTGCTCAAGAAGATAAGAACAAAGCTTAAAGTAAACATGATTAGCCCTTCCATTGAATGCCTTGTCCCCTTATAATTCTTTCTATCAAGATAAAGCCACAATTAAATCCAAATTGAAACCAAAATTAGGGTTCCTTCCAAAATTCCGAATTTCATTAATTTGGCTTCAATTTCCTCTCTGATTATCTAAATCGAGGTTCAATTTCGTTGAAGAAAAATCCATTTTCCCTAATTTTGCGCAACGCCCGAACCAATTTTCTGAAAAATCTATGAATTTTTGAAAATTTTTCGAAGGATGAGTCGACGTTCTTAAAATAGATCATGACACCACAGAACTTTCAATTTCTGAAATCGGGTTCAAATTCGCGGTTAATTTCAATCCGACACGCTTTTAGCGTGATCTAATCTACCGGGTAACTTTTAGGAATTTTTGGTGCAATTGACCCATGATTGATTTATCTCGAGTCACATTATACATCTTCGACACATTGGCGACTCTTGATTGTCATGAAAATCTCGGGATATCAATTACGGGCACCGGGTACCAAAATGATAGAAAAATCGATCTAGTGTCGATCGATGAGTATTTTGCAATCAGGTGGAATCACCCACGCTCTGATTACATATCTCAATCGAATCGATCTATCTCCGGTCTCTGATCGATTTTTGACAGCTGTAATGACCCTTATAGATAAACACAGTCGAGTAGTCGATTTCTAGTCGAATTCTCAAGTCTATTGCGTTAAAATCCCTTAATGGCTTCCTCAGATAGTCTAGTTATCTCGTGAGGGGCCCTATAAGAGAATAAGGCCATTAGGGCGTCGATGAAAAACCCATTTTATCTCATCGACATCAAACTAAAAAATTAGGATGTCACACACAGCGTCTTCACTATGGCCCCACATGTGGTCGAGAGTCGACTCTGATACCATTTGTAACGACTCGGGCCACTATCTGAGTCATCACGGCTTTAAAACGCGTTACACAGATTAGAGGGGCCCAAGCATTTATAAACTAGCCCAGGACTTCCCCCTAAGCGATGTGAGACTAGAGAGGGACCCCTTCCCCTTCCTTACGCACATCCGGGGATCGAAGCACGAACCCACCGCCATCCCTCCCATCGCACCGTTGCTTGGGCTATCACAAATAAACCACAAGGTGATTTCCCTTAATGTTTTTTTTTTTTTTTACTATCCTGTACATTTGAAAGAAGATGGTGTGACCCATCTCGTGGTGGCCAAGTTGGTGGAATTGCACGTTGGCCACACGCAAGGCCAGGGTTCAATTCCCCAACTCGTCATAATGCGCGACTAAAGTGGGGAGCCGTGGGAGGTGGGTCCCTGCACTAACATCTCCCGTGGTTTATGCGTAGCTACCGTTGGCCGCGAGACGGTTCCATGGTCACAAAAAAAAAAAAGATGGTGTGTGGCAAAGAGTGAATGATAGTGTTCTTTAGGGTGCGCATGATAAAATTTCTACTTTTTTATTTCTCTATTTGTCTATTCCCCAAAACAGGTTTGGAACAAAAATCCGTTTGGTAACGTAATTTAATTTTTCTATTTCTGGCTAGAAGTCAATTTCTGTTCTAGAAATTTTATCATGTGCACCCTTATTGTCCAAAGAAGTTTAGCCTCATGAACAAAAATGTCAATTTTGGAGGTGGCTTCAAGTTTGAGACAATTTGTGAGAATTCTATGCATAATAATGTATCTTAGAGGAAAACTACTATGAGGAACATGAGATTTAAGTTCTTTGTTGAAGTTAGAATCTACATTGAGATCTTTGTAAGTTTCTTTATTGGTAGGAAAAATACTTGTAAACTCAAAAAACTCTGCACCAATGATACAAACTTTTTTCTTAACATTTTTACAAGTCATGAAATGGCATCCAAATCCAAGAGTATTACTCATAAAACATGCTCTAACATATGTGGATCACTAAGAAGCTCAATAATGGCTTATAGAGCAGCTTGAAAACCAACTCCCATCCACATTCCTTACGAGCCCGAATCAGAAAAAAAGACTCAGGGTACTCCATTGATCCGTCGACCTAAGATGGGAAGATCATCAAGTGCTACTCTATCCACTCCGACTTAGAAGGAATCTCGAAGCATTGTCACAAAGACAATCGAGGCACCCTGAATTAGGGTAATCTTCTATCTCCTCTTGAAAATTTTAGAGTGGTAGATGCCAAGTACATTAAAGAAATGGCAGCATTGTTAAGAAGTAGTAGTGTTTCTTAAGAAATGATAGGAAAATTTTTATAAAACGTTCCGGTTTCGCCTTTGAAGTTGAAGTTGAGATTGCAATAGCTAGACCTCATAGGACTTCGCCAGTTGAGGATACTAAGGTTGTATCGTCTAGCAAGGGGAAAGAAGAAATTGTAGAATCCTTTACTCCTATTGCGGTTGAAATTAGAACCACTATGGTTGAGACAACTCCAATGGCTACTTCTAGCCCTATTACTAAGGATGAAAATTGTCTAGAGGCAAAAATGACGATGACGATGAAAGGTTCTTTGACAAGTTTGTAAGCAAACTTGGCTTTATGGCAATACCTAGATATGAGAACAAACCTTTCTTGTGAATAGAACCTTTGGAATACTTTTGCTCACTGTTGGCTAGAAAAGTGATACCTCACAGTATTATTGATTTCACTTATTTTGAACTTCATGGAATCTTCATATAAGCTCTCTTTAATGAACTTCAATTTGGAAATTTCTGTAAAGAGTCTAGACTTGTGTATCCTACACTCAATACCTATTTCTATTTGAACATTGCATTCCTCTCTCCAGATCAAATTCAATTCACATTTTGTAATGTTTCATATGTTCTTACTGTGGTGGATTTGGTTAAAAATAGCTTTCGGCATTTTTTTCAAAGGCTACATATCCTTTGTATATAGAAGGTTCAAAGGTTTGAATCATAAGTACTTCGGCTACGTTTGGATTTGGCTTTTTCAAGCCACTTTAGGATTCCAAAGTCTTTTGGGCTAAAAATGAGCATTTGGCAAAAAAAATTGTAAGGATCCTTAGCTTAAAGTTTGCCTTTTGAAGGCTGAAAGCCCAAGGCAGGGATTGGGCATTTCAGCTTTCTCGGTAAGCTGGCTGGGGATTAATGAATTTTTGTTCGTTTGCCATTGTTGCCCTCATAACTTAAAGAAATTCCAAGTTTAACCCTTCTGAAAACCCTAGATCTGCACACGCTTTCCTCTTCCTTTCCTTATCCACCCGCAAGTTATCATATTTTCTTCTTCTCTCTCAAATCCACGAGTCTGACCCACCTGCAAGTTCTCGTCTTCTTCTTCTCTCTCAAATCCACGAGCATGCACCAAGAATCGTCATCAAACCGAGCTCCCCCATACAACCCGAAAGCCATCTTCTCACGCTCCTGTGGAATACGCCTTTGGTTTCACTGCGCCTCTAGTTTCATTGCTCTTTTGCTTGACTATTTGGTCACCGCTTGGTCATCTTTTGTCTTTGCTCATCAATCGTCATCAAACCGAGCTCCCCCATATGACCCGAAAGCCATCTTCTCATTACGCTCCTATGGAATATGCGTCTGGTTTCGCTACGCCTTTGGTTTTGTTGTGCCTTTGGTGTCACTGCTCTTTATTGCTTGGCTATTTGGTCACCGCTTGGTCATCTTCCGTCTTCGCTCATCAGTTCCTAGTGCTCGCCTCTCTCTTGGTTTCTACTTTCTTTGCTGAATCAAGTCGCTCGGCTCTCTCGTGTTCGCCTCCCTCTTTGTTGAGAACGTACTTGCTAGTCTCACCCAATCCAGGTTCTTTTGATTCGATTCTTTCTTATTATGCTTTTTCTAGTTGTGATTGTTAAGTGCGTGGTGATTTTGTGAATGATACTTTTGATGCCATGCTTGATGAGTATATATATGGATGCTCGAGTAATAGAAACTTTTAGAGAAAGAGTTAGAGAGGATTAGGGAGATGAAAATCGAGCGAAATGTCAAAAATTCATTAGAGAAAACTACAAATATAGATGGGAGAGAGACCATTATAGCGGAAGATTTCTTCGGCTTTTTCCCCTCTGGGACCTTAGTAAATTCATTGGAATTTTAGCCATAGAGCTAGGGACCTAAGCAATAATAGAAATTTGACAAGGCATCTTTTGATGAGTCTTTTCTCCTTCTATTTTTCCTTTTGCTTTTATTGGCTCTCACTCTCTTGCCATCTGCAGACAAACATGGTTACGCCTACCTTCTGCTCCATTAATGGATAAAGAGTTGCTTTGGTTCATAATGTTTAACTTTTAGCTAAAAGGTTTCACTCGCCACAAGAGTCCCAATTCATGGTCATGCGTATGCCATGAAATGAATGATTCTCCGCCTTAAATACCACTTGCAGACTGTACAGATTCTCATCCAATATAATAGATGCAAGGACCCCTTAGTTAGCATTATTAAGGAACCTGTTCTGATGATAATTTATTTAAAGGCATCATACAATTAGAAGGTGTTTGTGGTTCCTTGATCACACAAAGAAAGAGAACTCGAAGCAGGCCAGGTTCTAGTAAAGTCATCTTTGTTCTTCCCGACATACTTCAGAGCTAAACTTTAGGAGGTTTGGTCTTTAGGTGAGTTGGGAATTTTCATCTTGTAGTGCCCGAGCATGTTCCCTTTTCCTTGTTCATGTGTTCATCGATCTAGGTTTCTTTCTCGGATGTGTTTTTTAGCTCGCTTGCAAGCTCTCTGTTTGGGTGCTATGGGAAAATGCAGAGAAAACTAGGGAAGGTTTTTGGGTTTGGGCTACTTTGTTTGTTTGTTTGTTTTTTTTTTTAATTGGGTGTGTGGGGGAGATGTCGAAGTCCTAGTGGGTTTCACTGAAATGTGTGCGAGGACTTGCTGGGTTGGCTTGCTTTGAGATTGTGGCAGGGATGGTTCGGTAAAGATGAGGAATTTTGGAAATTCAAAAGTGGTGTGCAGCTGTAGGAACTTGGGATATTAGAAAAGAAGAGGCGAAATGAAAGCTAAGGTGAGAAATGGGTCCTTAAAGTGACTCGAACCTGGTTGGGTTATGATCATCTAAAAAGCAACTCCATCTTGTTCAATGATATGATGATGTTTAGCAATTGGCATGAGATTGTAGCATAGAGTTTATTTAGTTGTAGAATTGCTCTCTGGGTACATTTTCTTGGGCTGTTTGGGTTCAACTGATGTGTCGTTGGTTCGATTAGTCTGAGGAAGTTTTTGTTTCTGCTTGTAAAGTCTGAATCTTATGGAACACTTGTGTTTGAGATAATTGAGATTGCTGCAAAGGAATGAGCTAGGCATGCTTAGCACTAGATATCATAATCAGAATTCTCCTGTTAACGTCTCAGTTTGGTATCTGTGTTGTCTATCCCTTGCCGTGAAGCTCTTTCGCCTCTTTTTTGTTTAATGCAATTAACAACCTTGATTCTTCCCTTTGTTCGCAATATTTTTCCTGTCACCCATATGGTTTTCAAGTATGTGCTTAATAGATCGTGAATTTGCGAAATCTTATAGGAGATTAAATGCATCCATAGTTGTAAGGATTATTTCCATCTAAAAGAGGAAATTAGCTAAAAATGGAGAATGAATGTCTTGAACTCAACCTTTTGTGCTATGCATAGTTCTGTGTGTGTGTGTGTGTGTGTGTTGTGTGTATATGTGTGTGTGTGTGTGTGTTCATTCATCTATAGGGAATTGGGTCAAAGTTAATCTCATTTGTTTTCATTTTTCAAATGTGTTTGTGTTTATTCTATTGGAAGATGGTGAGTTAATCAAAAGAAAAGGCTTATTGGAGTTCGAAAGATGTAGAAATGTTTTGTCGATTGTGCATTGAACAAATTGAAAAAGGCAATCGTCTTGTGAGCAACAAAAGAGATGGATTGACAGCTATAATTACCAAGTTTGAAGAGATGAGGGGCAAAAATTACGATAAAAATCAAATGAAGAGTAAGTGGGATAATCTAAAGGAAGAATGGAAAAGATGGAAGCAATTGATTCAAAAGGAAACAAGACTAGGATGGGATCCAAGGAAGAAAACTATTGATGCGAGTTATGAATGGTGGGAGAGAAAGATTCAGGTGTTTATCTTTTTTTTGCCACATTTTTTTTATAAATTCATCTTTTGTGATATAACTCATAAAAATATCTTATTATAACAGGCCAATCATAAGCTTAAAGTCTTTCGAATGAAAGTCATACATCCGGATATGGAAGTTTTGTTGGACAGAATGTTCTAGGGTACAGTTGCCACTAGAAGTGTTACTTGGAATTCTGCACAAGATTTATGCAATATTGAGAATCTTGAGGCCACACAAGCTGATATTGGTGATTGTGCAGGATCTATTGATGATACTTTAGAGTGTAATGTAGGTGAAACAAATGCCCAACCAAGTTAAAGTAAGAGCCATAAAAAAAATGGTATAAAGTTCCACGAAGGAAGCTCGAGGAAAGAGAGAGAAAAAAATTGACCGGACCTGCTAAGTTAGCATCACAAATCAACAGACTTTGTTTAGCAATTGAAAGTAGGAGCAATGCAACATCGATTGCAAGGAAATTTGACCCTTACAAAGAGATTATGCAAACATTGAAAGCCATTCCTAAGATTAAGGAAGACGGAAAGTTGTTCTTATTTTGCACTCTCATCTTTCCGAAAAGAAGGATAATAAGCAATTTTTATGAACTTGGATGAAGATGAAGAGGAAGTCGAGGGGCTGAAGTATAAGTTGGAGGAGCATAATAGTCATCTCTAGGATGCTAGTTACTTATTTGAGCTTTTCATACTAATCTATGTTGTAATGTGAAACTTATTTTGGATTGGTGATTTGCACTACTTGTGAACTCTCTTTTTAATTATGTTTTTGAGACTTATGTTTTTAGTTTGTGTTCTTTTGATTGGATGGAGTTTGCATATATATTATGGATGATAATTGTTTCATTGATGGATGATTACCCATCACTTTTCTTATTGTTTGTTACTTTAAACAATTATGGACGACTTTTCTAAAAGAGAAATTCATGAAAAAGATGATGAGAAATATTGGCAATTTGTGGAAATTACTTAAGCCACAATCGCTTATCAGGCAATATACAGTGACAAAAAACATTGTAGGACATCATCATATACAAGAAATGCATGGGTAGGAGAGTTGATGGACGAAGATGCTAATCCGATAAGGTGTTATCGAATGTTTAGAATGTATAAGATTGCATTTAATAATTTAATGCATGATTTAGTAACACATTATGGTCTTGAAGGAACTATGAATATTGATGTTACAAAAATGTTTGGAATATTTCTTCATATTTTAGGACATGTTATATGTAATAGGTTAACACAAGAGCGTTTTCAGCATTCTGGGAAAACCATAAATAGATACTTTAGCTTAGTATTAGATAAAGTATGTGAAATGAGAAAAGATTTGATCCAACCAATTGATTGGCAATTTATGGATGTTCTAGAGAAGATAAAAAATAATCGAAGATTTTTTTTCTATATTTTAAGGTATATTTTGATTATACAATAGAAAGAAGGAATTAAAAGCAAATTTTGATTATACAATAATATTTGCGTTTTTATTTTAGGATTGCATTGGAGCTATTGATGGCACTCATATCCCAGCGGTGATATACCTGTAAAAGATCACATTCATTTTATTGGTCAAAAAGGTACACCGACTCAAAATATCTTAGCGGTGTGTAATTTTAATATGGAATTCACTTATGTTTGGGTTGGTTGGGAATGTCAAGCCCATGATACTCTTATTTTCTATGAAGTTTTAGGGAGACGTGATGTGCAATTTTCTCATCTTCCTCTAGGTTTGTTAATTAATGGTTTTTGTACATAATATGTATTAATGTAGTTTATGTTGATTAAATTTATATTATATTTGTGCAGGTAAACATTATTTAGTAGATGCTGGATATCCAAATCCGACGGGTTATTTGAGACCGTACAAAGAAGTTAGATATCATTTGCCAGAATTTCAATAAAGTCTTGCCCCTACAGGCTATCGAGAGGTATTCAATCGTGCTCATTCCTCGCTGCGATCAGAAATTGAGCGAGCTTTTGATATCTTGAAGAAGAAGTGGAAGATTTTAAAGCATATGCCAAATTTTCCATTTTAGAAGTAAGTAAAAATTGTTATAGCAGCAATGACTTTGCATAATTATATACGACAAAACGCCGCCAATGATAGACATTTTGCAAGAGTGGATTTGGATCCCAATTATGGATATTTAGTTGACCTTGATAATACAAATGAGGGGGTCGGTACTTCAAATGACAATTTATCTTATGACACGGTGCGTTTACGTGATCAAATAGCAATGAGTTTAGTAAATACTTAAGGATGTTTGTAATCTTCAATAAAAACCTATTTCTTTCTTCGATGCATATGTAATCATGTTTATTATAATGAAATTACTCTTTCTTTTTAATTGAGAAAAAGTCCACTTTGAATTCTTACCTTTTACAAAAATGAAAGAAAGAAGAGAGTCCACTTTGATGTATTTTTTAATTTATGAATTTGTTAATATATCTCTTTTATATATACATCTCATGCAAATATATATATATATATATAAAGTCATTGAATTTGTTAATATATCTCTTTTATATATACATCTCAATGCAAAAAAAAAAATAATTATTATTTGTGTTTTCAATTTTAAAAATTAAAAATTAAAAACTTAAATTAGTTTCGTAAAGGTCTTCCCAAATATGTGTTTACCAAATAGCATTTTCCCAAAGTTGCTTCTCAAGGCACTGTCGCGACCAATTTTTTCGGGTGTGAACCACCTAGGGTCTGGCTAATGGATTATTAAGCCTAGACTTAATTCGGGCTCTCCCAAGCCCATACCAATTCGCCACTTAAGTTCAAGTTCTTACATGCAATTGATTTTTTTATCGTGAGTCGCCACTAATCTATTTTTTTGGTGGGTCGATTAGAAATCCAAGTAAAGTAACGGGAGTTTCACTTTACTCCTACGAACCCGAGACTATGGGTACGGGGACTTGATTACACTAGATTTCTCTAATGCCCTTTCGGTACCATTCTTTTATTTTCAAAATTTTTTTTTGCAGGTAGCCTAAATTGATTTTAAATCTATTTTCCTAACATGTGAGGTGATCATGCGGGTGCGCAATCCACCAATTTAACACCCAGATAAACAATAAATAAATTGCAAAAACTTACCTCAAAGCAACGAAAGCATCTGCAATGTTAAGTTAAAAACCACATCAACAACCCTAGATATGGTTTCTAATTACCACGCAATTTCTTTTTTTTTTTGTTTTCACTTAATTAATGAAAATCATGCAATATGCAATGCGCTAATTCTAACGACATGCGATTTCTAATTAAATAAGCCTAGCAAAAATACTAAATGACCTGCGTCCCAGTGAATCTAGCCCTAATGACGTGCATATGACATTTTTCTTTTTCCTAAAAGAATGCATTTTATCATAAATAATAAAACTAATTTAACCTATGACATTTTTTTTGTATTTTTCAGGTGAAATGTGAAAATTATCTAATTAGATTAAGATCCTATTTAATTTATATTAGGAATTAGGTTGAGCCAAATCCTAATTTAAACTAAAAATTATCTTAACCTAAATAATCCTAAAATGCAATATATCTAAAAAATACCTAAACTTATAACAAATTAAGAAAAATATTATCTAGAATTGAACTAAGTGCAATTTAGTCCTAATATGCAATGACGTGCAAAATATGCTTTAACACTACATGACATATGCATGATTATTTTTTGTTGTGTTTTTGTTTCATTAATTTCGAAAAAAAAGGTCAAATAATTAAACATGCAATTTAAGCTAATGAAACAAAAATCTAACATCCTAAATTCATTTTTTTTTTTCAAAAATTGATGATAAATAAAATGTCTAGTCTAAATATGCAAATGACCCTAAAGCACGCGATATTTTGACTCAAACATATTTCAAGATAATTAAAACAATTAAGATAAAATAGATCATCTAAAATCATCGAAAATATCACACATCATTCAGATCATAGGGTAAAATTTCGCTAGTAAAATCGATAAATTGAGCTTAAGCCTTAAAGATCAAAATATCAATTTTATTCCCGCTCAATTAATTACTTCATCTAAAGCCTTATAGATGAAATAAAAAACCCGGCGCGGTTGCAAATCAGGCGATATGTTGAAATTTCCAATCATATATTAAAGACTAATTATACTAAAAAAAAAAACAAAATAAAGTAAAATAAAATAAAATAAATTAAAAAGAAAAAAAAAACTACCTGATGTGTTTTCTTTTTTTTTTTTTGTTTTTTTTAAGCAAAGATGATGGTTGCTCGGGTGGGGATTCGCCGCGGCGGACTCCGGCGAGAGCAGCAAGGGTAGCTACCGGCGAGGGACTCCGGCGAAGCGGGCGACGGTGAGCAGCGGCGGGGGAGGCTCCGGTGGCGTCGGTCGCGATGGGGACAGCAACGTGGCGGCGGCCGAGTGTTGGGCGGAGGCGAGCGGGGGCGGTGTGGTCTCCGGGTCGCGGGCTTCAACGGTGGGGGCTGCGAGGGGGCAGGGTCTCGGGCAGCTGGTGTGGCGGCGCCGGGCTCACGGTCGCGGCGTCCGGTGAGCGGAGATGGGCGACGAAGGCGTCGGATGCTGGGCTGAGGCGAACGGCGCGGTGGCACGGCGAGGTCGGGAGCAGCAGGCTTCGGAGCTCCGTGTCGGCTGGGCAGGAGCGCGATCGTCGGGGCGAGCCTCGCGAGCGGAATAGGGGCGATGCAAAGTGGCGCGGCTCCGGCGAGGGCGGGAGTGCGGTCGTTGGGACGCCCGGCATTCGGTGCTGCTGGTGCGGAGCGACGAGGAGCGGTGAATGGAGTGGCTGTGCTGCGCGTTAGGGGCGAATCCGGTGAGGCGACGGTGGCGGAGGCGCGGTGGTGCTCGGGGAGCGGCGAGACCGGTGGCAGGGCGTCGCGGGTCACCGGCGTCGAGTCACGTGGAGCGGGCAGCAGCAGCGTCTTGGCGTCAAGGCAGCAAGGCGGCAACCGGCGTAGCGAAGGCCGGAGGTGGAACGGTGAGGGAGACTCGGAGAAGATGATGAACAAGAGCTTTTTTTCTCTTTTTTTTTTTTTCTTCTCTCTCTTCTCTCTCTTCTCTCACGTCACTTCCTACGTCTCCTCTCTCTGTCTCATCTCTCTGCTGTATTTTCTTTTGACTTTTGACTTCTCCTTCTCCTCAAAACAAAAGAATTGATTTTCTTTGGGGTTTTTGAGCTTAAAAACCCGAAAGAAAAGCACTCCTCACGTTTTTTGCTCTGAAAATTCTTTCTTGAATTCACTCTCTAATTTTTGAAAATCGCCACCACTCATACGAAAAATGAAACTCTCTTTTATACTAATTCTGAACGGCCGCCTTGTATGGCATTTTTCGAGTTTCTATCTTCTCGTCGCATTAAATCAAAATTGTAAATCGAGCATGATTTCGCAATCAGCTCGATCCTGCTCAGATTTCTTCCATTTTGCAAAATTCTTGCCTCTTATTCACTTGATTTTTAAATTGTTTCTGCATTTAACGAAATCCGAATGCTCATCAGAATTTCAAATTTCCATGCATAATCAATCAAATCAATTTCCCTCATTTTTTTTTTATTTTTTCCTTTTATTTGTTCCAATGCAATTTTTATTTTCTTTATTTTCCTAGATTTGCTAAAAATAGGTGTCAACAGGCACTTTTCAATTATAGTTTACCAAATAGTTTTTGTATTTCATCAAAACCCTTTAGATCAAAAGCCTTTGCATTTCCTTAGAGGCTTTTCCCAAAAGCTTTCTCAAGTGCACCCTTCGTCCACTTAGAAACTTGATGGTTATAGGTTGATGGGCCTAACTACGTGCTTATGAAGAAGTTTGTTTTTGACATAACTTGTAATCTCATGGAAGATTGTATTACCCTTTTACTATTGCTACACCACTCGGTAATAGAATACTTCTTCTTATTTGACTAATTAAATCCACAAAATGTGTCAATTAATAGTTCTTCGGGGAGGCAAATTACCCATATATGCAATATATATGTTTTTTTATAATACAAGGGTAAGGACACGTAGGTTCATCTACTTAGGGCCCACAGAATACCTTATAAGATTCATGGATCAATTAATTCAGGTCTTTTGGCTTGTTTGGCCTTGACACAAAATGGTTTGTGTAAAATTGGTAGGATTTGAATAGATGATATTCTTTGAATGAATATATATATATATATATATATATATATATATATATATATATAATATACAATTCTTAAATTAGAAATCTCCTGGCATCCAAAACTAACTACATCAATTATGGGGAATTTATTTGTGTTGTTTCATTTGTTGGATCATAAATTTATGCTTGAAAAAGAAGAGAGAGAGAGAGAGAGAGATGAATTGTTGTAGTAAGCAATTTTGTTTCAGTATTGACAATATGAAAGTACTTGATATTTTCTCTTTTGTAAAACGTGAGTATGAAATTGAGGCACATTCGTAATATGTGATACCTAGTTCTTTTTTTTGGGGGTCATAAATGCGATACTTAGGTTTATCAGTTTCTTAATACTCAAATCCTTGACGATGAGGGCAGTAATTCAAAAATGGCATGCAGATGGCAATGATTCGGCTACAGTTTATCTGTAACTAGTAATTAGTCATGTATTTGTGTTGCTCGGTATTTTTGGTATTATCGAAATGTGTGAAAGAAAATTTGGGAAAATGCCTAACAAGGTAATTCGATCCAAGTTCTTTCACGCAAATTGAGAAGATATTTATTAGTAAACCCTGCAATATATGATTCAAATGTTGAACTAAATTAATATTAGCCGATTAAAGATCCCTATTATATAGTTGAACATTTTGTTCAGTAGTAAACTAAATTTGCTGGGCTTTTTGGACTGAATTGGGCCGCCCATGATGGGCCGATCCAACCCAGCCAATGATCAATTCAAAGTTCCCCGAGTTAACGGGAGTTGCAAATTTGTCCGGCTTTTCTGGGCACCCATGCAAAGCCACACAAAAACCGTAACTCTAGACCTTATTATTGTAATTTTTGTAGCAAGATTTATGTAGAAGTCAATTATCATTTGAGATTGAGTTTTATGATTGACTACTTAGAATATTAAAAAAATATATTTTCATTAATCCTTAATTCGAGAGAGTTCGTGGGTGTCTACTCAAACCTCTTATTGGTGATTTTTGAAGTTATAAATATCACACATATGGAAACTAACTAATATAAATATGGGTGATGTCCATTTTTGTAATTCACATTTAAGAAGATAATTGTTTGAGGAAAATATAACCCTCGTGTCTAAAAACATTTAGTAGATAATATAATTTTTTCACTGATAAAAATAATTTCTATGTTTCGAGGCAAGGTTGAACAAATACTTTTTAGCGTGTGAGACATCATTCCCACCCTGTTTCTAATTGATGGGTTACATATGGACGTCACCCAGTATTAATTTTAGTTAATATGTGATATCGTTTATAACTTGTAATATACAAATTAGCTAGGGATATCTTTGAAGGAAATTTTCTCAAATTAGGATAGAGGAAAATATAGCCCGGGCCATGCATCCTTCAGATACTACTGTATGTGTACTAGCAAAAGAATAGTTAGTTTAAAATTTTGCTTGTAGTAATAAGAACAAAATTATATTTTTCCCTAATTCAGTTTAGAGAAAATTCCCTTCAACAATATCTTTGATTGAAGGGTTATAAGTTATTGATATCACCTACATGCAAACTTAAGTGAATATAAATAAGATGGTATCCCTATTTGTAACCTACTAATGAGAAGATTGGATGGAAGAAGACAGGGCCTATAAAAATACAAAAATCCGCCCACCATACTGTAGATCTAATCGAAGTTAAATATAGTATACTTGCATCAATTACATTCTCAAAAAACTCATGTTCTCCTCCGCTCTCTCTGAATTCTGGTTCCGCTATTTTCCATGGTTGACCAATTCTGATCAACAATTGACATGGATTTCTGATAAATTAAAATTGAGATGATACTAAGATTTGGGTAATCTTTTCCCAAGTTATTGCCTTAACGAAAATTTATTTCATAAAAAATTAACAAAACTCTATCCCTATCTCTATTTCATCCGGCCCCGAAAGTTGATCCAATGAGACTGTTCGGTGCATGATACATTGGGCTCCAATAACAGTATTGTGATATATATCACGATTGTAATTTGTATTAAACTTCCCTATCCAATGCTACCCAATGTTGAACGTCCCCCTCCCCCTCCCCCTTTTTACTTGAACTTATTCATTGATAATAATCTTCTTAAACATATACATCGATCTCATTCCTTTCACAATTGTATAATCAAATGTTCACGCATCAAATCCTAGCACAATGAACTCATGAAAATATAATGGTCGAAGTAAGAGAAAGGGTCCATAAACTACGGTAAATACACTTCACTTGACCGAGTGAAAACATAATTTTTCGACAAGTATGTCAATAATCTTGCATTAGATGGATGCGTTTATCATGTATGCCCCAAAACAGCAACTTGATGTAACACTTTGATGTATAGCAGATTAACGTGCAGTATATGATAGAATTTCCGGTTTTTTTTTTTTCTTACAAAGTTATACTCCAACTTTTACGTCTGGTAATTACGCTTGTCTAATAGAAAGATTTGTACATCGATCTTAAGGTTTCCCAGGGTCCTTCGCGCATATTCTGTTAATTACACGATCAGGATAATGACCACGTAGTACCGACTTTGCAAATAGTCCAAGCAGGATCCGATGTATCCGCCTCATTGGGAGTACTCAAGTCCAACTTAAATTCCTATGTTCAGTGATACAAAACATGGTCTTGGACACAGCCATCAATAGAAAAGCCGTGATGTTACCTCTTTCTTGTCTGTTTCTTCTTCTTCTTCTTCTGTTGCATGATCAGTGACACAAAATGCAGAACAAATCATCCAAATTGACGCCAGATAATCACATGTATATGTTTTGTCGTGAAAAGCTGTCTAATTTTACAATTTAAAGTTTACTCGTGCGAGAAAGATTATTGATACGATTGATAGGGGAAATTGGGGGTGAGCATGGTTTGGATTGAGCCAGTTCGCCCCATAACCTTAGGATCAACCCACACAGTGCTAGTCCTTAATTTTTGGGACTGACAATTAACCCTATTGAACTTAGGACCGAGGACCGGACCGACCCAATGGGTTCGGTCTGGTTTCAGGGTTAATCTGGGACCAATCATAATTTTATATTTTATTTTTTGTACTCCTTAAAAAAGCGATTGAGTACCGAACTGACTCAATGGGTTTGGCCTGGTTTCAAGGTCAACCTAGAACCAATCAATAATTTTTTATTTCATTTTTGTACTCCTTAAAAAAGCAATTGATAAATGAACTAACTCAATGGGTTTGATTCGGTTTCAAGGTCAACCAAAGATTAACCAATAATTTTTTATTTCATTTTTTGTACTTCTTAAAAAGGCAACCGAGGACCATACCGACTCAATGGGTTCGATGATAAGCGAGGTCAGATAAGAAAAGCAAGCGATGAGAGTCAAGTGGGATGAGTATCGAACAGAATGAGCATCGAATGTCGCGCGAGATGCAACAAGCCAAGCAAGCATTGAGTAGTGAGCAACACAAGTGTCAAGTGGTGAGTAAAGAAGTTTTTTTTTCGATTTTGGCAAATTAAAGACTAAGAGGGCAAATATGACAGAAAAGATATTTAATATTATTGATGCCATTATTTTAAGGTTTTATCTATATAAAAATATTATAAGTAATATATATATATAGTCAGGGTTGGTCCGGATTGGACCAACCCGGAACTCTCAGGATCGAGAATCAATTCGCACAGTGTTGGTCCAAAAATTCTAGGACCAAGGATCGACCCAATCTCCTTGGGAACCGGATCAGGACCGGTAGGGTTGGGTCGATCTAGAGTCGGTCTAGAGTTGACCTTGAACCCATGCTCACCCCTAGGGAAAACAGCGAGGGCAAGGAGGAAAATGAGGCCAAATTTTTTTGTGCCACACATGTCGGTGAAAGTCGTGCAAATGCCCGAAAAGCGTGTTGGTATAAGTTTCTTTGCCGACAGATAATCCATCGGTTTTTGAGACCATTCCCGTGGTTGGCCGACTGGTATAAGGGCTTACTTTGAAGTGATTTAGGCCCTGTCTGGTCATCACGTATTTGAATCACCCACTCGCTTCTTGGTATTTGGATGCCTTAATTCGTCCACATGTAAGTCCGTCTCTCATGACAAGACCTTTTAACAAACTTTCAGTTGGTACAAAGTAAACATAGACCCTAGTGTGCTACACCGGCGCTTTTTGGGATTTTTATCAATGTCTTTTGTGCGTAGATAAAAGGCTGATTTAACAAAAAAAGAGTAAGAGAGTAAATAGATTGAAGTACACTAATTGTTTTCCTCCAACACTTTTTTCTTTTGTCAGAAGAATGAATTTTATTCAAGATGCAACTACTCACACAAAAAGGGCTCTTAAAGGAGTTTTAAGATAAATTAAATCCCAAAGAGTAAGGAGGTTAAGTAAGCCAATTCGGAAATAGTGACTTTGACTACGAATTTTAGCAATTCAATTCGCGACCTGAATAATAGACTAAGGGGGCTCTTTAGAACGGCCTGGACAAGCCGCGGGCCTCAACAAGAAGAGCTTGTACTTCCCCTAAAACTTAACTAGTTTCGAAGAGTCGTGCAAATAGGCATATTACTTTACACTCTTCCTTGTTTGTAAGCCGGCCCTTTACACTCCCAAGACTTGACTAATTATGGCCCAATGTCAAGGTTAATGAGTTTGAAAGGGAGTGCTAGGATCTGAACTCTTCACCTGTGCTCTGGTATCATGTTAATTGTTATCCCCTTAAATTTTAGTAGGAAACAAAATAATAGATTAGCATGAAATTTAACGTTCATAAGTTCTAACGAAATCACTTCATAAAACTATGTAAATGATTTATCAATTATTCCAGGCCATGGCCTTATTTTCATCGGAGAATCGTGTACAGCTACATTATTGACGACTAGAAATCTCGGTGCATCTCATGCAAACAACTCCATCTGTTCAACTTATGACACACATCAGATTGCCATCAGATTATTTAGACTAGCGAAAAGTTCTAATTGTCGTTGAAGTAGTATGGCTCGATCCGAAGCCGACCATCCTCGAGTTGAACCTGATACCCGAAGCTCCAATAACACAATTTGCCAAGTATTTCCTCACATACTTGTAAGCAGTAAATGCATTCGGACTATGAAAGCTGAGCATTGCACGCAGCATGGCCATAACAAACCTCCGAAAACTGCGTATTTGTGTCATAGTAGTCGTAGCCCCTCGTGGCGGTGTGTTCTGCTAAATCCTGGAGAAGACCAGCTCAACAATAATGGAAATGAAGGAACGGGCCAAACTTGACCCCATTGCAGTCTCTATCGACGATGTCTAGGTTTGGTTCTCCACTCACGGAGTCATAAACACAAGAAAGCCCAACTACCATGACGATTGTGAATCTCCAGAAAACACCAATATGACTCATCTTCACAGAGTTTGTGTCTGGAAACCAAGTGCGATGACATGAATGTTAGCAAACGCTCCAGGGTTTATATAATGTTTTGCACTTGTTTTGCACTTGTTTTTTGAAATAAGAGTCCGTTCCAACATTCGGCTTTCATGCAGAATAATCGATTCACTTTTGGTAGCTTCCTTGTAATTAGCACACTAAGAAGTTAAACGTGACGGCAGATGTGATATTCTACATTAGATGAACGGTATTACTGTATTATTTCAGAAATATGCTGCTAAGCTTTGCCAAAACGCAAGAGCCTTATAATTTTCTAGAGTCGGCCATCTTTGGAGATGAGAAGCAGCTGATATGTTGAGTGATGCAAAACAAGGTATTTAGACACACCCGCCAACAAAAACGCCATTATGTTACTCCTTGTTTTATTCTTCTGTCGTTGCATCATCAGTGACACAAAATGCAGAACGACATATCCTAATTTTGGGTTCCTCGGAAGACCATAGGAACGAACGATACCTTGGGTGATGCAAAACAAGGTCTTAGACACAGCCCTTCAACAAAAACGTCGTGATGTTACTCTTTCTGGACGGTTTCTTCTCTTGTTGCATCATCAGGACACGATGCAGAACAATATATCCAAATTTTGTCCGAATTTATCACGGATTGTATAGCTTTATGCGAGAGATGGGTTCGTTTGTGGATGTTTACGAATTCACAAAGTGCAGGGAGGTTTCTCATTGAATGATATTGACAAACCTTGGAGTTATATATACACATATTGTACAAATATAACTCACACATTTGTCAACTCACATATATTTACTAACAAGTCACAGAAAAGTTGTCTAATTTTACCCTTTAAAGTTTAGTTGAGAAAGATTATTTAATGATTGATAGGGGAATAGGAAGAATGCGTTAGGAGGACGCCAAATTGTTAGCAACACATATGTTGTCCATAAATGTCATATAAATGGCAGAAAAACTTGTCAATATAAGGTTTCATTGCCGGTAGATAAACTATCGGTAGAGAAGATCATCAAATTGTTTTCTTGAGACCATCGCCATAGTTGGCTTAGTGGTGTAGGGTTTACCCTCAATTGATCTGAAATGCCGATGGTCACATGTTCGAATCTCTTAGTCACTCCCTTGATCTCAAGAAGCCTTTGCTCATGACAGGACCTTTTAACACACTTATCATTACAAAGTAAAGATCCGTTGGCATAGAGCCTAGTGTGCTGCACCGACGCTTTTTAGGATCTTTACCAAGGCCTTTTGTGCATTATTGAGATGGTTAATTTTATGAAAATATAAGGGAGCAAAAAGAATAACATGTCCAACGTTAGATTAACTGTTTTCTCTCAAAATTTAAATCGGTACGACCAGGTCAATAAAGTACAAATAGCATATTATTTAAGACTCTTTCTAGCGTGTAAGCATGTTAACCCTCGCAAGACTCAATTCTTATATTCTTGTGAGCAAATTATGAGCCTAATATCATGGTTGATGAGTTTGAGAGAGCGCATTAGGATTTGAACTCTTATCCTATACAATGATATCATATTAGGTTAATCGTTTCTCTTAAAAATATGAGTCAAGTAAGAGATGCTTTTGCCGGTTCTTTTTATTTTTTATTTTTGATGACCCAGGAAAACCCGTAAGCTGACAGCTGGCGGGCAAACCCTGGGGCCCACGGGGAACCCACCATCTCGTGAAGCGGGTAAGTCCACCTACGACGTGCTGGGGATTCGAACTTCTCTCCTTCGTGAGGGGAGAAAGCCCGAAGCGAACAGCACCACTCAGTGCTGATTCCATTTTTCATGCTCGCATATATGAGAAAAATTCTGGTGGGAAAACCTTTTCTACTTTTAACTTTAGCAAGGCACCTCCCTTAAAGCAAGAACCATCCGAACTTTAGCATTCAAGTCAAAGAAATCTTCAAATAGCGAGCCTGGGGCATCGATTTTTTCTTCATCTCCCAAAGAATCCGACAAGAAGAGAAATATGGGCAGGTCCGGTCGAAAACCAATCCTCCGACTTCTCTGGCTTTGAGACAATAGTCAAGATTCTCGAGCGAGATGGGGACTTTCGGATATGCCTTTCCCCACTTCAAATTCAGGAAAGAAACTCTGGATTTGTAACTTTTCAAGCCCAGCAAGAAAATGCTCCTCGCAGCTATCACGCTGCTCAAGAAGTTGCTCGATAGGTCACTGAGAAAATTATCTAAAAAGTCATAAATTTATTATACTTTTGCTAATTCAATTATAAATATTTTAATTGTGTTACTTGAGTCTTTCCTAAACTTTTTCACATTTTATCAATTGAATTCATTTGACCAATTTTGGCATGAATCGCTAACATAGACACCGACTATCCTATGTGGCACAATTAGCGCTAACGTGATAATATTTTAATATTTTTTTTTTCAATTTTTTATGATTTTTCTTTTCTTTGTTTTATTTTATGCGAGAACCAGCCACGAACGAGGGCAACATGCCCTCACCGAGATCCAAGTGAGGGCCGAAACCCTCGCCTGTTGGTTGACGAGGGTGATGACACCCTCACTAGCCATAGTTGAATTGCCAACGAGGTGCCTAATGCCCTCTCTTGGATCTTGGCAAGGGCGTTGTGGCCCTTATTGGCCACAAGCGAGGGCATTGTGGTAGTGAGGTCACTTGCCGACCATCATTGGCCAAAGTTGTAAATATATATATATATATATATATATATATATATTGAAAAAAAATAATAATAATAAATTTTGAAAAAATATTCAAATATTATTAAAATTGTCTACATCAACCATGAATGATTGGTTTCTATGTCTGCGATTTTTAGTCAAAATTGGTTAGATTGACTTAATTGTTCAAATACAAAAATATATAAAACTAAAAATTTAAAAGTGTAATAAATTTAAGACTTCTTAAATAATTTTCCCTTGGGTCACTTCATCAATCCATAAAACTATATATGTAAGATTATGCTGAACTTTTATGGATTTTTTTTTATATAAAAAATGTTAAACCCAGTCAAGTATTCCATAACATGGCCTGATTTTCCATCGGAGAATCGTGTACAGATACATCATTTATGACTAAAGATCTCGGCGCATCTCAATGCCTATAACTCCCTCTGTTCAATTTATACGCAGACCGAGCCACTATAAAAGTGAAGGCCAGTGGAAAGTTCTACTTTTCGTGGAAGGAGTATTTCTAGATCCGAAACTCGAAGCTGACGATCCTCGAGTTGAACCTAATACCCGATGCTCCAATGACGCATTTTCTCGAGTGTCTCCTTTCATAAAACTAAGCAGTGACTGCAGTCGGACTGTGTAGGGATAGCTCTGTGTCATGGGTCGATCGATTGGGATCGTGACCGCGCGGCGACTCGGGCAACTCTGGATCACCCAAGCCAAGCCTTGCTCGATCGAACGCCTATCCACTCGCTTACCCAGATCGTTGAGAGAGAAAGTTAGAGAGAGGAGCTCTGAAAGGAAAGGAAAGCTTTGATATTTCTGAAATGGATTGAATGATTACAAATGAAGGAGGACACCCCTTTTATAGTTGAGGGCCTCGGATTACATCCGTTGATCTACTTTTCATCCGGCGGGCGAGATCGCACCGCCTCAACTACCGACATAAATATTCAACTACCGTCTACCGACATTAATGAAATGAAACTTTCTAGAATCAGGCGAAATGACGGTGTTGCCCGCCCTTGGAAACTTCGGGGAGGAGTCTTGGTGGGAATCCAAGTGAGAGCAGGAGGTCCACGGGTGAGTCGTGATCGCCCCTTAGGAACCTCTCGGATCGGCCTCCTTTCAAGCCCTAACATTCTCCCCCACTCATTCGAGCGACGCCCTCGTCGCTCACAACTTGTCGGGCAGCCTTCTTGGCACGAGCACGAGCTTTGGCACGGGCTCTCTTGTTCTTCTTTTGCTTTGCTCGGATGCTCATGAACGAAGGGCCGCAACCTTCTATGATGAAGTCGGACTTGGCATGTGGCTCGGTCTTCGGCTTGGACGGAGCACGCGGCGCGCACTCAACCTCGGGGAAAAGCGCTTAGATGGATATGGTGTGTGTTGGAGTAGGATCCAACTTGACCTTTGGCTTCACCTCGGACAACTTGTTGATGTGCATCACGGCCTTCAAGCTCTTGTCGAGGTGTCGGATCGATACGATGGTCTTGGTGTCGACCACCCCCTTGATCATGGGGATTGTCGTCGGGTAATCCGGGTCGAGGATCACGAGGCACTTGGTCCTCATGTCGATCAAAGATCTCACACTATTGAAGAATTGCATACCGAGGATGAGATCATAATCATCAAGAGGGATTACCTTGAAATCCATCTTGCCCCTCCAATCGCCAATTTTGACGTCCACATTCGAAGTCGATCCTACACCATGGACGCCCTCCGAATTGACTGGCTTGAAGGTATATCCGGTGGGCTCCACGCAAAGGTTCAAGGACTTCGCCACTTCCTTCAACATGAACATGTTTGACGCACCCGTGTCGACCAAGGCATATAGCATTTGGCCGCACACGTCGACTTGCACAAAGAACATTTCTGAGTCCGACACAACTTCCCTTTCTTTGGTTGGGGATCGAGCTTGGACGGAGTTGATCATCTTCACGGCTCCAAGTCTGATTTGTCTCTTTTCTTCTTTGGGCTCCTCCTTTTCTTCCTCAATGGCAAGGAGGGAATTGATTCGACCCTTCTTCGGGCACTTTTGGGTCCAGTGTGGACCTTGGCAAATGAAGCAAGGAGAAGGCGAGGGTCGATTGAACTTACTTGTGTAGTCCGTCGGTGGTCGACCCCCTTGGAAGGATGGCTTGGAAGTTCCTTCTCCCCATGCTTTGGCTCGGCCGCTTTGCTCATGCGCGCCCCGGGGAGTGCTTCATGCTTCATCCTCGCAAGGTCGATCCGACCTCCAATCCCTTGATTGACTCCTTGGTTCGGTCTTGGTGAGGTCAACAAGCGACTCGGCCACGCTTAGCGCTCACACAAGACTACTCACGTCCCGTCTCTTGAGCTCGAGAAGCGCCCATGGCTTCAACCCATCCATGAATGCTCCGAAAGCCTCCTCTTCACTTAGGTTGCGAATCTGGAGTTTGAGCTCTGTGAACTCCTTCACGTACTCTCGGATCGCGCCTCTTTGCTCGAGGCGATGGAGCTTGCTACAGGCTTCTTGCTGAGCGAACTTGAGGAAAAAGTAGTCCCAGAACTCTCTCACAAAGTCGTCCCATGTGCACACAGGATCAGCACGGCGTCTAACCTCATCACACCTATTGCGCCACCAAAGCATTGCCGTATCAGACAGGAACATGGAAGCGGTTCGTACCTTGGTCGACTAGTCGTGTATGTTGACTGCGCCAAAGTATTGTTCCATGCTCCATACGAAGTTGTCCACCTGCGGATCGTTCGCCTTTGAATTCTTTTGGATTTGGCACCTCAATTTTGGGCACCGCTTGGGTAGGCACAGCACCATTGGTGATGCTTAGTTTGCACAGGGTGAGCTCGGTCTTGAGCTCTTGGATCTCCGCCTTCATGGCTTCAACCTCGTCCCTACGCGGAGCTTCTTCCTCGACCACTTGGATGCACTCCTTCAACACATCGATCGATGCTTCAAGGGCTTCATCCTTGTCGTGCAATGGCACGGTAGCTTCGTTGAGGCCGGTCATGAAGTCTTCACGGAGCGAACTCTCAACCTCCATGATCCAGTCTCGCACATCGTCAAGACCTTCCATGAGTTCGAGCACGGTGCTCCGGACCTTCCCGATCTTCTCATCAAACGCAGCTACGACGTCCATCGAAGCGTCTCTTTTCTTTGCTCGGCCACGAGTCTCCTTGACTTGCGCGGCCTCTCCATCCATGATAGCTTATTGGCTCGACATTCCTTCGAATAGTTGGCGCTCCTTAGTCTCTCGAATGGATCTCTCTTTTGCTTTGATACCACTTGTCACGGGCCGATCGATTGGGATTGTGACCGCGCGGCGACTCGGGCAACTCTGGATCACCCAAGCCAAGCCTTGCTCAATCGAACGCCTACCCGCTCGCTTACCCGGATCGTTGAGAGAGAAGGTTAGAGAGAGGAGCTCTGAAAGGAAATGAAAGTTTTGATATTTCTGGAATGGATTGGATGATTACAAATGAAGGAGGACACCCATTTTATAGTTGAGGGCCTCGGATTACATCCGTTGATCTACTTTTCATCTAGTGGGCGAGATCGCACCACCTCAACTACCGACATAAATATTCAACTACCGTCTATCAACATTAATGAAAGGAAACTTTCTAGAATTAGGCGAAATGACGGTGTTGCCCGCCCTTGGAAACTTCGGGGAGGAGTCTTGGTGGGAATCCGAGTGAGAGCAGGAGGTCCATGGGTGAGTCGTGATCGCCCCTTAGGAACCTCTCGGATTGGCCTCCTTTCGAGCCGTGACATCTACGCACTACATTGTCATAACAAAGCCCTAGAAACCCCGGAGACCAGCCCAACAATCATTGAAGAGAAAGGGCGAAAGTTTTGCCCATTGCGGATGCTATATCCAATGCCCGTGCTTGCGTCTCCTCTCACGGCATCGCAAGCGTGCGAAAGCTCGACTGCTGCGACAAGTACGAACCTCAGGAAAAACAGCAATACGGCTCATCATCTATTTGTTTCTGTCACGAAACCAAGTATAGTTGCATGAATGTTAAGCTAACGCTTTAGGGCTTATACACTGCTCTATGCCCGTCATTTGGAATCAGACCTTGTTCCAACCATTTGGCTTTGGTGCACGATTAGCGATTCTTGTTAAAATAAATAAATAATAAATCTTTGATAGAATAATTATATAATATACTACGCCTTTATCTAAAACTTAAACTTTTAGACAGTGTTCCACGAAATCTTATGTGATATCAAAGATAGAAATCTTGAGTTCGAATCTTTTCAGCCCCATTTGCCTCCCCAGCAAAAAGACCAAACTAAATATGTGGAAGAAGTGTTAGAATAAATAATAAACTGCACATTCATCTAAAAATTTAAATTTTTAGAACAGTTGGTAATAGTCCCACTAACCAAATCCCCAGTAATTCTACAAAAAATATAACCAAATTTTTAGAACATGTTGGTGTTGTCATCGGCATTGTCATCTTTGTCATTGTTGCCAAAACCATCAAAGGGGCACTCGAATCAGCCCATAGCACTGCAGCTTGTAGCAAGTCTCATCAATCTTCCTCGTACATTGCCGAAAGATGTTCTCAAGAACAAATATTTTCTCTCCAACATCTTCCTTCAAGCTCTGCATGTGACTCTATAGCTCTATTTGGAGTGACTTCATATTATCCTTTAAAATAACCTAATTTAAGATTAGGAGAATCGGTATCAGTAGTCCTAGTCTCAGTGACATGAATCTTATATTTCTTCTTATCTCAAGACTCAACCTGAGTTTGAGCATCCTCATGAATATTAACTTCATCAATCTTTAATCTCGGTTCCTGTACTATCTACAAATGATTTAGTAATCTCTACCAATATTTATTTTGGAGGTACTGGACTAATAGGGTCTACAATGTTATCTTCAATATCCATTTCATCATCACCTGCAGCTTCCCCTTCATTTAGCAAATCTTCCCAAAGCTCATCTAGCTTTTCTTTTTCAAATCTCTCCATTACTGATGTGCGTTCTATTTTGAATATAAGGAAATTTCAGGATCTGGGATCAATCCTTTCTATTTTCTTCTCGTCTTTGAATCTCATGTTCAACTTTAACATCTTTAGCCTACTTTTCTTCTTCAACCTTTCTTTCAGCATCAACCTTTCTGCCTCAGCTAGCCTTTCTTATTCTGCCTTTATGTCCGCGTCAACTATCCTTTCTTCTACTGCTAACTTTGTTGCTTCCTTTTTCATCTCTTCAATTGTCTTCTCCTCTTCTTGACTTTGTCTTTCCTTTTCAATGCTGTACTTCTCAGTCACAATAGATTTTTCACCAATCTATTCACATTCCTTAGTAGGTTCACTTCCAACCCTCTTCAAGAATTTAATCCTTTGTTCTTCTTTGGTGGAGGTGCAGATTCACCTAAAGTGGGGCTAGGAGAATCATTTGAGCCTTTCCACTCTCTGAATATTCTGCTCAATACTTCTTTCTTCTTAAGTGTCATTACCATAAGTATTCTTGCAAACTCATCATCTTTGTTTCTAACCTTCACGAGCTTATTATTTGCATCTATCTAACCTTCCTTAGATGGTTTGTAATGCATGTTCAGAATCATACTTTCCCCAACAGACTAGTTAGGAATTGACTTTTCTCACAACCCCTTGGGAAGTTCTACATTGAAATGCTTAAAGATCTTTGGGATCAATGAATCATAAGGCGATTTCCCTTGACTTTACTTACCGTCCTGTACATATAGTACATATAGAAGAAGATGGTGTATGGCAAAGAGAAAGCAATAGTGTTCTTTATTACCTAGAGAAGTTTAGCCTCATATTTAGAAATGTTAGTTTTGGAGGTGACTTCAGGTCTAAGACAATTTGTGAAAATTATATGCATGACAATGTATCTAAGAGGAAAACTACCATGTGGAATATGAGATTTAAGTTCTCTAGTGAAGTTAGAATCTACATTGAGATCCTAATAGACGTCTTTAATAGTAGGAAAAATACGAGTGTGCTGAGAAAGCTTTGCACCAACAATTCAAACTTTTTTCTCAACTCTTTCACAAATCATGAAAAGGCACCCAAATTTAAGAGTATTTCTTGCTAAACATACTACAACATCTGTGGATCACTGAGAAGCTCAACAATGGCTTTTAGGGCAGCCAGAAAAGCAACTCACATCCACATTTCTTACGAGCCTGAATAAGAAATTGAGAGTCAGGGTACTCCATTGATCCGTTGACCAAGGAAGGGAAGATTGTCAAGTGCTAATCTATCCACTCCAACTTAGAAGGAATCTCAAAGCATTGTCACAAAGACAATCGAGGCACTTGAGAATTAGGGTAATCTTCTGTCACCTCTTGGAAGTTTTAGAGTGGTAGATCCCGAGTACATTAAATAAAGGTGGCATTTTTAAGAAGCAATAGTGTTTCTAAAGAAATGATAGAAATTTTTTATAAAACATTATGGTTTCACCTTTGAAGTTGAAGTAGAGACCACAATGGCTAGACCTCATAGTTCTTCGCCAGTAGAGGATACTAGGGCTATGCCTTCTAGCAAGAGGAAAGTTGTAGAATCCTCTACTCCTAGTGTAGTTGAAATTAGAACTACTGTGGCTAAGACAACTCCAAGGGCTACTTTTAGCCCTGCTACTGAGGATGAAAATTGTCTAGAAGAGAAAAATGATGGTGATGATGAAAAGTTCTTTGACAAGTTTAAGAGCAAGCTTGGTTTTATTGCAATACTTGGATATGAGAACAAACCTTTCATGTGAAAGGAACACTTGGAATTCTTCCGCTCACTATTGGCTAGAGGAGTGATACCTCACAATACTGTTGATTTCACTTACTTTGAACTTCATGAAATCTTCACACAAGTTCTCTTTGATGAACTCCAATTTGGAAAACTATGTAGAGAGTCTGGACCTGTGTATTTTGTACTCATTACCTATTTCTATTCAAATGTTGCGTTCCTCTCTCTAAATCAAATTCAATTAACTTTCTGCAATGTTTCCTATGTTCTTATTGTGGTGGATTTGACTACAATAACATGGTATAAGAACTAGAGATCCTGAATTCAAATCTTTTTAGCTCTCATTTGCCTCCCCAATTAGATATTTAAGTTTAATACTGGACCAAAAACTAGACTAAGCATGAGGGGAAGTGTTAGAATAAATCATAAACCAAGTCTTCATCTAAAAGCTTAAGTTTTTAGAACAATTGGCAGTGGTCGTACAAAAACTCACAATTCTCTTGGTATTCCTCATAAGCTTTTGTGCACAGTGAATGGTCTTGTTGGTTTAAATTGTTAAATTTCTCAAAGCGAATCCCACTGATATAAAGTTGTAAGATACCGGTGCTGACCTTCCTTTCTGTTATTTCATGGGTTCTTGACCAAACTTCCACACACACAGCTAGAGATAGAGAGAATTACATGAATACCACCAATTCGCAAGCAAACATAGCTTCGAGAAATAGCAATGAAGTATCAAATGGCCTAAGAATACGCCAACAAATAAGGCCAAAATAGGATTGGTGGAGACATTGCGAAGCTTTGGTTCTAGGCGGGACTTTCATACCTTCGCTCTAAAAATTCATCCACCAGGAGAGAGATAAAGGTGGACAAAACACGAACCCTTCATCCCTCTATCTAAACAGAAATACGAATATATTAGTGAGAACGAAGTTGTTTAAAAAAAAAAAACATTAAACCCTGAATAGCATTACAAAATGCTAAAAGTCCAAAATTGGGAGAGCTGCCTTAAATTTTTAGCATTTTTAAAATTCAACTTTATAATAAAGCCTCTTATAATTGCGTTATCAAACACTAAAACTTTCACTCAAAGTGCCTTTGAATGCTCCAAGTTGCTTGAAAATGCTACACTAAAAGTAGCCTTAAAGACAAGTGCAATAAAAGCACAAATGATATTGCTTATCCCTAAGATAGTAGATTGGGGGAAATGGGACTAGTAGAATTTTTTTCAAAATTTACATTTGTGATGCCCCTCGACGGCCCCCGATCTATTAGGGTCACCACCTTACTTCCTCATCCTGGATGTCCTTCCATTTTAGATCAATGAACTTTGGGGAATCCATGTGGGGGTTTTATCTCACACTTCATTTGGTCCCTGCGCAATTTATATGGTGGAAACATATCCAACAACTCCCTTCCTTAGACACTAAAATGATGCACACTAGATACACATAGATATAACCAGGCACTTTTTATTTACACATACTGGATGGACATCATTTGTCGGTGCATCAAAAGCTCAAGTTTCCTATACTTGGCTATATCCAAAAACTAGACCGACATTTTCCATCACCTATTCACATGGCGTCCATCAGCAAGTGCCAGCATCCAAAATTTTTGCTACTAACCTCACATCTATGGTCACTCTATTCCACTCGATCCCCTATCATCGTCCTCTAGCGATGGTGGCATCTTCAATACTCTCTAATATGTTAGTCCCCACGGGGAGTGATTACAACCACTCAGCAGCTAAAGATCTACTAAACTATATTATGTAGAATCATTGTCATCTAATTTCATGCAAAATCCACAAACCACATCAATAAAAGAATAGATGCGCATTAAGTCAATAAAGCTTTTCAACAAAATAACAAGCGCGGTTTAATAACCAGAACACATCATTTCAATCATGTGGGTCCCAATTATAAGGCCAAACCATTATGACACGTCTCATATCATGCCATACAATTTTGTCTCATAATCAGACGCAACTATCAAAATGGCGTAGCTCAATAAAACAATCAACTTTAAAACTCAACAGATTTGTGATTCACTATCACCTACTCCCGGAAGACTAGTGTTTACGCCCCTCTAGGCATTCGCACCCAACCTGGTGTCATGAAAGCCTCCGATTCCATATTTCAGTCATCGGGCATCCATAGCGTGTCATGTCTCACCTCCAAGCATCTCGCACCCTACTTGGCATCACAAAGAATCGCCAGGGCTCACTATGTTACTAGTGTCCCTACCCTCCGGAATGTGTATCATCATACGTCCGGGCATCCCGAAATCTCCCAAGGAACCTCCGGGGCTCACTGATCCCCAATTATCCGGAGTGTGTCATGTCTCACCTCCAGGCATCCAGTCTCCCAAGGCTTCGTCATCCCAACGGTCCGACGGCAGCAATACCACATCAACCACGATGTAGAAATTAAATCATTTCAATGCCAAAATGTTTTCAAATCGTCAATACGGAAAATCCCTTGGGTTTTCCCCCGAAAGTCCCACTTTCGCAAATACTTTTCAACCATTTTCAAATCCGTGTAAAAACTTGAATGATAATTTCCCTTCCCGGCTTGGAATAAAATGATTTCTCGAGATCTATAAGTACATTTGAAATCGGCATGTCAATATAAAACATTTCTTAAAACATCCAAGTATGGTGCCACAGTACCCATAAGTTTTGATGCAAATCAAGAGATTTCTAAAATGGTTTGCAAACAAAATCCCAAGGTTCTACCATCGCAACATCTAGGGTAGATTCAAAGGCCTACACCGAAGCACTCACGAAAACTTCCCAATTTTCAAACCTCAAATCCATTCAGTCATTCTAGAAATTACTATCCAACATCAAAATTCAAGCCATTTCAACCTAACAGCACTTCCTCAAACAACCACAACCCTACACTATATAGGTTAGTAGACTCTAACTTGCCTTGGGTCCAACAGCATTGATGGCAAGCGGACCACAAGCTACCAGCTGCGGTTGAGGTGAGGAGAAGTGGTGATGGCAGCATGCAATGAGGCGCGAGCTGCGGGTCTCCTGGTCTGGCAGCAGCTGAAGGATGGCGGTGAGGCTGGCGGCGATCTGCGGGACTTGCGAGTTCCGCCTGGCTCCTTGCTTAGTTGACCTCATTAGTCAACACTTGCAGGCGTCTCGAACTCTGTTGATCACTGGCAGCAGAAGGAAGACACGGCTGGCATGCGTGTCACGCCCGAAGCGAGCGGACGGAGGTGCGACTAGTGGCTAGGTACGAGATGGTGAGGAGATCGATGGTGTGGGGTACGGCAGTGTGGTGCGGTGGTCGCCGGTAAGCGGCGGAGAACAGGCGGATAACGACAGAATTTCCGGTGAGGTCGTTGATGGGAAATGAGACAGCTAAAGTCACCGACTGAACAAGAAGAAGTCGCACCCTCTTCTGCCCTGTTTTCTTCGAATGTTGACTGCATGGGTCAACACTAGGGATCCCTCGGTGGCTGTTGCAATGAACGGCAGGTGGAGAGTAGCGTGGCCATCATTTGGTCGACCTCCCCTGCGTCGCTGTCCCAGAGAGAGGGATAAACGTGGCATCAATCTAATTTCAAGAGCTACCTTTGCTGGCCACCGAAGACTAGAGAACGTGGCAGCCCGGTCAAGATCTCTCTTCTTGTTGACCGGCGGAATGAAGAAGTGACGTAGCTGTGGGTTGATGGCCACAATTCTTTCTTCGCATTCGGCATGAGCAGCATGGTTTTTCGTGGATGCATGGCCGTTTAAGTCGATGGTCTTCATGTCTTCATGCAGGAGAATAGATGGACGTGGCTTTGTTTAGTTGACTCTTAAGTCAACTAAATGAAATCACGCTGGCAGCAATTGGAGAGGACAACACCGACGTGCACGTCTTCATCTCTGCATGAAGAAAGTGCTGCGGACGTACGAATGGCCGCTGCGTGCTACGGGTCTTCGGCTCGGTTGATTTGCAAGGCCACTTGGAATTAACGTGTCTTCATAGCCGACCGTGTTAAGCGAGAAATTTAGATGAGAAGCCATCACGAGAATGTGACGAAATGTGATGTTTCATTACGGCGAGTGTGGTGATGAAATGGCGACCGAAAGTGGCGCCAACAACGTAGTTAAATTCATCGACCCGTCACAGACCGTACGTGCTCGAGGTCGGTGAAATCCGGATGTCACAAAATTTCCATCCATTTCACTTTTGCATCAAACTAAGAGTCTTTCATAATTATCCACTACTAAAATTCGAATAAAATTTATACGCCAACCTACATATCAATATTTGTATGTTCTGGAATCTCCAAATCTTATGAATTTAAAAAATGTCAAAGTATGTAAGCCTTAAGGTTTAAACTAATTAAAACGATAAAATCAATCCAAAATCTTAATCTTTGTTCTGTCCGCTAGAGTGATCAAGGCTAGAGGGCTTTTATACGAGTTCAAGGAATGCCATCGATTTACGTCCATGTTACTTTCCAGAAATAATCTCAACAATTACAATATTGTTGATTTATATTTTAACTTCTCTTTTCGGTGATGGGTAAATTATCAAATTCTGGTTATATTGTTTATTCGTTCTTCATCCTACAAATTTTCTTTCATCTAATCAAATCTTGTAAATTATAGAGTTTATGCAATCAAGCTTTCCATTAATTTTGCTTTATCAGTCGTATTGCAGTCATAACATATTGTCTGATATGCTTCTAATCTTTCGATTCTTGACATTTACTTATGTTTTTCTCTCTAAATTCGTAACTCCTCAATAAGGACCAGGCTCGAAATTGACCTATGGGAACAGTCCTTAATTATTGAAGAGATGATTACAGTCTAGTAAGGAACACGAACTAGATTTAATGATGGCTCAAAGTTAAGACTCGACTGCACTAGCTCAAATCAAATTCACACGAGCGAGTTCGGTAAAATAAAAGGAATGAATTGAGAACTTGATTTAAATAAGTTAAGTTTGGCGATTTAATTGAGTGCTTGGCCTTTTTTTCCCCATTAGAAAGTGACTTTTATGATCATAAGTCTCTAAAATCTCAGCTTTAAAACTTTTTTTCTCAAATTTCAGATTTTTACCCTATGTTTTGGGCATGGCCCCACGAGTTGTTATCCATTTTTGGTAACAAGTTTGGTAACCATGCCAAGCACTTCTCTATGTATACTACTCTGCTTTAGGCATGTGTCTGGCCACGATTTGAATCGAATCTTTGGACAAAGAAATAAGCTGTTCCACACTTTTCGCGGACTTTAATAGGTATGCATCATGTCAACCGCTTCAGTTACGTCTAAGCCAGTTGCTTTTGTCACATGTATGTTAGCTACCTCGATCCTGTGTTTGGCCATAGTCCCCACATCCTACAATTCAAGAAAAATTATCCAAAAAATCCTAAACCCATTGTACGGCGGCCAATTTAGTTCTAAATTTTTTTATTTGACCAATTTAATCCTAATCTTTGTGATGATTTGCCGATTTAACCATTCTAGCTAATTTTGGTCGAAAATCACTGACGTGGTGATTTAGTTAACATTGATCATCTTATATGGCATGGATGAATGACATTGATGTGGAAGATTTTTGCAATTTTTTTTAGAATTTTCTGAATCTTTTTCTTTTTTATTCCTTTCGTTTTCTTTCCTTTTTTTTTTTTTTCATTTTTCCTTATTTCCCTCCGTAGGTCACCAAGAAGAAAAGGGGCAAAAGGGAAAAAGGAAAAAATAATTACAAAAGCCGTCTAGATTAGCACTTGCCATATAGGATGAGTATTGTCCACATCAGGGATTTTTTATCAAAATTGGCAAAAATGACTAAATTTGCAAATTATCAAAAGGTTTATAACTGAATTGGCCAAATTAAAAATTTAAGGTTGTCATCATACAATAGAGTTAGGATCTTTTGAATAATTTTTCCACAACTAGTGTACTGGCCAAACCACCTTTGCTTCTCTAATTTCATGTTAGCATCGTCTCAACTGGCCAATGTGGATCTTGCACATGCCAAACCTCCCGCTAGCTAAACCTATGCCAAGCACAATCTAGTGAGCATTATTTCCATAACATCTCCATTATAAAGTTGATATTTTGCTCAATACCATTAGGAATTTTTGAATAATTTTCCCACAACTAGGGTCCTGCCTGAACTATATTTGCTTCTCTATTTTCATGTCAGCATTATCTCAACCGGCCAATGTGGATGTTGCACATGCCAAACCTCCGGCTAGCCAAACCTATCGCAAGCACAATCTAGTGGGCATTATTTTTTATAACATCCATAACTATAAATCCGGTATATTGCTTAATACGATTAATGTCTTACAAAGGCAATATCCTTCTCGAGACATCTATTCTGGCATTTTTAAGTGCCAATGGTTGCTGATACAAAATAAGATTATATGGTTGGATAGTTTCGAGTCTACCCATCCGGACGTGATTCCTCTATTTAAAATCATATTTCCTATCAATTTACTTAGTCATAAATAGATCGGAAAAAAAGTTCTCTGTCTAACCACCCTCTCCCCCCCGGCTCTCTTTTCTTTCCCTCTCTCCAAATCTGATGTTGGGGACCTCAAATCCGATGCCGGCAATTCAAGATCTACACGTCGACTTTTAAATTTGATACGATCCAATTCAAACTGTAAATGAAAGTGCTGAATATCTCCCTACCCAATCCCTCTTCATAGCAATGGGCATATATTTAGTCTGTCCCCTCCAGCATGTGAGGAGGAACGTTCAACAGAATGCGCAAGTTGGTGGTCACAACCGGCAGGGAATCGCAGCCACCGAAAGCCCTTGTCATTCCCCAATGACCTGTCTGCACAACCAAAAGAAAACTGATTCAAAGAAAGTGGGCTTTGAGAATCTCTTGGATTGCTGGAAATCTAAGCATAAATTGACCAAGCCCTCCCATATATTCTGTTGCATCTTTTGTTCTCTGTCAGTACAATAGTCCACGTTCCTTCTTCCACCTCCATGTCCTTCTTCCTGTTTTTAAACCCTATGAATAGGTTAAGTCTAGATACTCACACAGATGACCCTCGAAACAGTTAGAACGTAATTGGTAAGATTTGATCCGGCGACCCCACGTTTCATACCCTTCTTTTTCTTTCTTTTCTTGGCTTTTTCCTTCCCCTTTTGACTATGTGGGTATTGCAATGCTCATTTCTTGACCAACATAATCAATATTCGATAGCAAAGAAAACATGCACAAATCATCCTTTCAAGTTGCACTCTTTGTTTCAAGTTGAAATTGACTCAATCTATCTACACTGTCTTAGGTCATTATTCCTCCAATTACCTTGAAGTAGGAGATTTTGGTGAGGTGGCTCTACACCTAACTCGATGGAATAAATAATAAACTAAGTTCTATAAACTCGTGAATGAATTAGCAGAGAATGGATTTGCCCCAGTTGTAGAGTCCCATGTCGAATACACTAGTCATTATCCGAAAAAGCTACTTTTATCATGAGCATCTATGTAAAAGAAGACCCACTTTTCGAAATTCCTTCCAAAAGACCGAAGTATCTCTCTACTAGCCTCTTCTTACTACTGGTCTTCCACACTAGCCGTCCCTATATATACATTGCGAACATGAAAGCTCAAACACATCCACACCACCTCAAGCCTATTCTAGATTTCTCCTCTCAGCCCCCGGCGACCTCCCATCTGATCGAGTTCGGCCCCGGATTCGGTCTTGTGGTGATCGGGTTCTTGTCGGGCACGCTGAGTCGAGAAAACCATTAAAAACATCTTCCTTTTTCCAAACTTGAAAAAAGAAGTTTTAAGTACCATTCCTTGTTGGGAATCACCCTAAATTGATTTAGGGTTTTCAAGAGAGTGAGAATGGACAAGGTGAAGAGATGCGCATCGGAACAGGGGGTGGTGATATTCAGCAAGAGCTCGTGCTGCTTGTGCTACACGGTGACCATCCTGTTCCGAGACCTTGGGGTCCAACCCCGGGTGTACGAGATCGACCGCGACCCTGAGTGCCGTGAGATAGAGAAGGCCCTGGTCAGGCTAGGGTGCAACGCGCCCGTGCCCGCGGTGTTCATAGGGGGCCAGCTTGTCGGGTCCACCAACGAAGTCATGTCCCTCCACCTCAGCGGCTCGCTCATCCCCATGATCAGGCCCTACCAGGCCCAGTCTTCAGCAATCTAATCAAATCAAATTGATTGGGAGTGGTTACAGTCTCTCTAGATTGTTGGTGCAGCTATATATGAATGTGTATGTGAAAGTGTAATTTTTATATTGGCAATTTGGGGAATAAGGTACAAGCTAGGGGTTTGCTTGATGATCAATATCAATTTAGGAGATGTTGCTTAGTGTTGTTATGAATTGTATGTATTGTGGCTGTGTTATTAGCGTTTTCAGTAGCTTGGAGTAGTGTTGTGGGGGTAGTCCCTTTGATTTAGCCAAAAATATATATATGAAGAATTAGCCAACATATATTATGTATTCCTTCTTTTACGGGGTCATGGTTATTCATTTTATCCTACAACCACCAACTTATTCAATTTACTAAGTTCTTAGCCTTCGCAACAGCTTCAAAGATCTCACCACAATACTTAGTTGACATTAGTGCATCAAGGTGCTCTGGCCGTCAAAGTTGTTTCAAGGGATTTTGTCACCCATTGGTACTAGGGTGAAAAGCAGAGAAGAGTGGCCAATTGGAATCCTAGGAAATGCACCGAAGCTTCAAGAGAACTAACTAAGATTCGATACACACAATCAACCAAAGTCGATGCTTACAGCCTGTAAATAAACATCAAAGAAACAAAAAGTTGAAGAGAGAGAGTGGGAATTTTTGGTGGTCTTCGACTGCGGGCATCTTGGTCGTAATTCCCTGAATATGCCGAAAGCTGGTATATCATTCTTGGATGCACCGAATGCATGTGAATGCATGTGAACTCTCTATTTTTCTGATTTTCGATCATTTAAGTCTCATGTGATACTCATCAATATCAAGGGCCTGGACGTATCGGGCTCACGTGCGGGACTTATATAGGAATTTTTCTTTCATATTGGGGGGCAAAAACAATTCCCTTCTTGCAAATGGTGGACGGAATAATAAATGTCGTTCTTCATATTCCTTCATTCCGGTGGTCTGAGAACGGAGCAGAGTTTTTGCCGGATTGGAATTATTGAAATCTTCGTTTTTGAATGTCGGGGGATGGATTTTCATTCCCTGGTCTTTTTGTCAATGTCTTTGTTCTTCAGGAAAGAATGTGATTAGAACAATATGTTGTTCTTCTTCTTTAAGATTGCTTCATTTTGATTCCGGTGGTCGATGAAATATTCTGAACGGTTATTAGATTTTAGATTTTCTAGTTTATCAATATCTTTTCAAATTTGTGGGTTGATTGCCCATTGGGCACTTCATTATTCAAAATAAACACCATCTTTTGGAATTCTTTCCAAAGCATGCACATTATTGTCGGCTTTGTAGTGACATGCCAAAGCAATGGGACTGCTCCTGCTGAGTTTGCTTTTAACAACAGATCTTCCGTTTTTATCTATGGACTGCGACCCCTTTGCCCAAAGTCCCAGTATAGTGTTGCGGGGGATGGATTGTGAAGCAACAGCTCTTCCACTACGAAACTACTGCGCCTCAATCTTTGCTGAGGGTGATGAAGTAATGGTCCTGGTCGTCATCTTTGTCATCAATGATAATGCCTATGTTGTTGTTTTGACTCCTTTTCAATGATCTTTGATCGATGGATTAGAACAATGTTCCAATGGAGCATCATAAGAAAATCAAAGAATTGTGTGATCTTTAAGATTGCAAAAGGGATTACAATATTTGATTCACGCGTTTCCCTTTATTTATTATTAGATTTCAATCTGAAATATTCTGAATATCGTTTCTTTAATTTGTTATTAGATTTTAGATTTTCTAGTTTATCAATATCTTTTCAAATTTGTTACTAGATTTAAGTTATTTTGTTATTTTCTAAATAAATAGGCGCCAAAGATATTGTAATGAACACAAACATTTTGATTCCTAGACGGTGAACACATGCACATCCGCCAGTTATCATTGTTCGCCTCCTCTTTCCTATCACGGTACATCACATCACGGTCAAAGTTGCGGCTATCCATCTCCATCTCCTTCTACTTCCACTTCTGACCCATCTCCTCCTCCCTCCCTCCCTCCCTCCCTCCCTCCCCCTCGTGTTTGTGTGAAGAGCCAAGCAGATTGCATGAAAGGAGAAAATATTAGGAAGCCTAATTTGCCATGTGGGCAGTAGGCCATTCCATTTGACGCGTACCATATGTCTCACGAATCCCACTTGTTAGATGTTTTTGAAAATCCCTCTCTTCTCTTTCCGTTTCTTCTCTTTCCCCAAACCATACTAAGCACTTTACAAACGCCCTCTGCGCTATCCCTTTCTCCCTTTCCTCTTCCTGTTTTCATATTCTTTTTCTAAAAAATTTCAAAGAACGAACGTCTCTCTCTTCGAAAGCATCTTTCCCATTATTGGGAAGGTGTCACTCTCTTCACTCCCAAATATGCCACTACCTCCACCTCCACCTCCACTATGATTTAAAAATAAATATATCTCAGAACTTACGTATAAATGCAAATTAGAGGACAATTTGAAGCTAGTTGGAGGGAAATGGAAGACAACCAGCGCACTAAGAATGACAATTAGCTTCGGGGATTATACAACCTCATATATAAACAAAGTTTAGCTTTTGATCGTGATGTTTGTCATGCGGTATAAGATCAAGTCAAAGGGGCTCTATTAATAATGTTTTCCAACGTATGTCGATTAAGTGAAGAGAAAGAAACATTCGCAGTAATGAGAGAGACAAGCTTCAAAGAAAGAGACTTCATTCTTGGTAATTCTTGAGAAAATAAAAATGAAAAGAGCAAGTGAAGAGCAAGGAGAGGAGAACAAAGAGAGTGTCCGTAATGAGCTCATCAACGAAGGAGGAAAGAGAATTAACAGAGAGAGAGAAGTGAGTGAGTTTCAAATGGCGAGCGCTGAATGGAGTGGCCCATTACCTGCGTGATAGACCAGTTATGCCAATTTTTTCTTGCACAGAAGAGATTACCAAGCCTACTCAGACCCCAAATATGACCCCAAATATGAGTAGTTAAAAGCTTCCAATTTCATTGCGCTATTCACAAGTGTATCCTCAATAAAATGAGCTTTGGATTAAATAATTAACAAGGCCATTAAGTGGTTCTTTTCGCGGTAATAGATTTATGTATATTTTTCCACTGTTTTAAATGTAAAAATGAAAGCCAAATATTAAAAATAGGTCTTATCCTTTTAAATATTCATATCCAAGACTTGGTTAGGAGAGATTGGACAACAAAAAATAAAATAACACTAAAAATTAATTGAAGTTACTTCAAAACACTTCTGATTCATGAGCACGTTGTGATAGGATGATTTTTAACAAAGGATAGGCGAAAGATCTAGATTTAGTTAGAATGGATCTTATGATAATTATAAAAGAACTTCCCGTGGTCCATAAAAATCGCTCAAGAACTTTCTCGGTGGGGACTTTATGCTAATTCAGTAGTCGTTCATGTTTTTTTATTCGGTTAAAAAATTACTTTCAACAAATCGCTTAAAGCCTTGGTTGCCAACATTAATCAGAAGAACAAAGTGGATGAACGATTTCCCTTAAAGTTTTTAACAAAGGATAGGCTGGATTAATTGAAAGATCTAGATTTAGTTAGAATGGATCTTATGATAATTATAAAACCTTATCCATCAAAGAATTATAAAAATCGCTCAAGAACTTTCTCAAAATCTAGCAAGTATTCTAAATCGGCCTAGCCACAAGTCACTTTTATAGGAATAAATCACAATAGTCGTTCATGTTTTAGGTTTGCGGTTAAAACGGGATTACTTTCAACCTGTATTGAAATATGTTGTGCTGATTACCTCGCATGCTTTTAAAGTTCCTGTTTCTACTGTTCGTTTTTGTGGAGAAACAACAATAACCCACTAGAAAAATTGGGAAAGCTTTACTAGGAAAACAAGCCCGCGACTCTATCATGATCCTCAATCTTTATGGAGTGGTGTTTTTTAAAGCTCTATATTTTCACTCTACAACACTATGGAAAGCGGATAAAGGAACTAGGCCTTCTTGGGGTTGGAGAAGTATCCTATGGGAAGAGATTCTATTCTAGATGGACTTCAATGGTATGTTGGCAATGGAAAATCAATCAGTGCTAGAGAGGATAAATGGCTTAGCATGGGTATTCTCGGAGGACCAATTAACAGGGACGAACCTAAGCTGGTAGCAGGGTACATTATCCCTGAGCAGAATGCATGGAATACAAGCTTCTTAATCAGACTTTTCAGCCACAGATAGTTGAGGAAATTCTAGCTATAAATTTATGGACAACATCATCTGAGGACAAACTCTGCTAGACAGCCACACAAGACAGCAACTACACTGTTAAGAGTGGATATCATCATATTAATCACTTAGCACCCAGTAAGTTACATTCTTAGCCATCCTCTTCTTATACCCCCCCAACAAAGCTTTGGAAACAAATTTGGAAAACCAAGACAACTCCAAAGATTCGCAATTTCCTATGGGCATTATGCCAAAATGCATTACCTACCAAAGCCAACCTATTCCAAAGAAGGATTATCCAAGATCTTTTTTGCAAGCTATGCTCATCCAATATCCCAAAAACCCCAGAACATTTATTTCTCCTATGCCCTTCAACACATCCTATATGGCGGCACTCTAAAGTTAACATTGCAATTTCCAATCACACAACACATCGAATTGAGATCTAGCTTACACACATTATAGAGCATAAGGGAAACATACCAAATTTTGAGGTAATTGCTGCTCTGCTATGGCAACTGTGGAAGGCTCAGAATCGTTTTTTGTTTCGCCAGCAACAGACTCATCCGGATATTCTCATCGACTCAACATTAAATCTTGCTAAACTGTCTATACAATCTCACCAACAGCAGACACCCGCGAGCTCCGTCAATAGAACCCTAACACTATATGGCAACCACCAGCGAAAGGAGTTATAAAAGTGAGTCTGGATGGAGCTTTTCGCAATCCAAATCAGCTAAGGGTGATTGCAAGCATCACACGCGATCACACAGGTCGAATGACGATGGTTTCACGCGAAATGTTCATGCTTCAACAGCGCTAGAGACGGAGATCCAGGGGCACTATTGGCACATAATTAAGGGATTTCAGTGAAAAAGGTAACACGTATACCTACCTCCCGAGATCGAATCGCACAGCTCTATCCTTGTTGAGACCATCAATCGGAAGCGTCTGCCACCATGGGAGTGCCGTGCGTTGCTCACGGAATGTGAAGCCCTAATCCCCTGTTTTCCCCATCTCTCTGTGCAGTGTGTTCGACGCGAGGCAAATGCCCTCGCCGATTGGGCCGCGAAAGCCCATGAAAAAGGTCTTCTTCAATCCAACTGGGTTTTATTTCCTCCTCAAGCGATGCTGGATACCCTTTGTATCGATGCCCTTGGAAAGGGTTGTACATTTTTTCCTCCCTAATGCTAATATATTACATCTTTCGACCCCAAAAAAAAAAAAAAAACCTGTATTGACTGACGAAATTACTGTTTAACCCAATAACATAATTTACGAGTAAACCAACATAAAACAAAAAGCAGATTGACTAAGCTTCGGGTATTGACGACAAAAAATAAAAACGGGTATCAGTATTACAACAGGCATAATTTATTTTTATTTTTTTTGTAGAATTTTCTATATCCACGTTAGTTTCCTTTGCCTGTCGTTGTCAATGTAAGCCATCACCTAAGATTTTTAACATTAGTCTCGAACGGGGATTTTTTTTGTCACACTGGTGCAAGTTTGAAGATTAATTAGGGTATTGAGTGACATGTTTAATGTAATTTAGGGTCTTTTTCTTTATTAATTTAGGGTCGCGCTTTTCACATTTCTCATTTAATTTAGACACTCCCTTTTTTGTGTTATGGCCATATTAATCCTTGCGGGGCTTATCATTTCTATACAACTCTACAAAAGTGATCCTTTTTTTATTTGGTCAACTCTCTTTAGTTTGTTTCTTCTTCCTTCAGGTTCCACTTTCCTAATTCTTCTTTCTTTCCACACCGTCTTAGTTCTTCATTTTTGCAAACCGTCTTTATGTTTTCTTTCTTGCAGACCATTCTCTTCTTTCTACACCTCCTACTCCTTTTTCTTCTTCTTCTTTTTCTTCCACAAACCCCATCGTCCTCCATTTTCTATCAATGATGCCAAACCCGTCGTCCTCCACACTTTTGTCGACATTGAGCTCACTAGTGACCTCCCCACTGAGCCCTTTTTTTTCCACTGCACACGGGCTCTTCTTGCACCATGGAAGGTAATATTGAGAAATACTACATCTCTCCCTTCCCTTTTCTTCCTCTCCTCATCTTGCACATGTGAGAGTGTAAAGAAGAAAAGGTGTCTCCACCATGTGTAGGCATAAAAGTCGAGGGCAATAGGTGTCCACCTAAGTTTTAGCGATCCATCATTTATTTATTGCATAAAAATTAGGGATTAATTTTTAATCCTAAAAAAATATAGAATTAAAATTGCATATCATATAGTTTTAGGTGTATTTACTTTTCTTATTATTGCTTTCACATTGGATCGACGATGGTAAATGGACTCGAACGAATGGTTTTAAGCCTAATAGATACGAAAGTATTCTATTCTTCGATGTGATATTTCTTTATTTCAAATAAGAAATGAATATCTTCATCAAATATTTGGGGGAAAATTCACAATCGGAACAAGACCGAAAGAGATATTGTATCAATATTCGTTCAAGAGCATAAAAGGGAAATTTGACCAACAAAGCAAGGGAAGATCAAGAAAGGAGATTGGTGCATGTGTGCATGGCGGTGGAGAAAGAAAAGGCAAATTCAATGTGGTTTTCCAATTATTCGAGGGAAATATTCAGCAATGACTCAAAGGGAAGTGGGATATTTACGTACTAATAGGGGCTGAGCATAATATTGAGAATATCAAGTGGTGGATTTCATTCACGCCAGCCCAAGATATATCTTGCCTTTTAGGATTGACACATATAAATAAGAAGAAAGAAGACGATCCCAAGAGGGGCCACACACGTTGAATATACAGCCACAATAGAGAAATACACTTGAGGAATAGAGAGAAAAGGGAGGGAAAGAGCCCTCTCGGCCAACAATCCTTGGCCGAGACGCTCATCTTGCTATCCTGGACTGTCATCACTAGCTGCCCTATTGAGCCGCAACGCCCCCACCGCTGTCCGCTGCCTCCTTGCACCGTTGCTGAATTTTCAACGACGACCGCTCGAGAGTCGCTCGTCAACGACTTTCACTTCCGGTTTTTTTTTCCAACGTCCACGGCATCACTTCAAGAGCAGCCTTCATCCGCGATCTCCATCGACATCTGGCTCATGCGCGACACCGAGCGTCGTTAAAGGACCGAGTCAAATCGTCCGGTGGACTCCAAGAGGTGATTTTGGGGATTATTTAATGGCCTGGTCAAAGTTTTGAAAGTCAGCAATATTTGGAGCGATAAACAAAGAAAGGGAGTCAACGTAGGGACAACAAGGGAGCATTCTGGAAGACCTTCACTTCCCATCTACTTCTTCACGGGTGCAACAGATACAGAAGACACGCACTGAAAAAAAGACTAGCTCTTGCCACGTCTCTTGTCATGCATGCACTCCTTGGTTTTTGATTTCCGATGAACGCAGCAAATTCTCGAACCAATCAAAGCTCATCAATTTTTCGAAGATTTCCTGACGTTTGTCGCCGCCGCTGACCACCGCTTGGAATCCCCTTCGTTGTCGCGACTTCCGTTCGCTGCCGTTACTCCTTTGAAGACCAACAGTCTCGTGACAAGCTGTAATTTCCTAAGGACGAGCTGTTCTAATCTGCACCTGTGACACAGCTGATTTAGCTAGTATAAGCACCTAGAGGGGGTGAATAGGTGTAAAAATAATTTCTCGAGATATGAAAGCAATACTAAACAGACAAAAGAAAAAGCAATACTAGACAGACAAAAGAAAGGAAGCTCTCCTTTAGTTAACAAAACGAACTATGATCAAAGTAAAGCAGAGAGTATGGAAGAGAAAATTGAACACAAGATTTATAGTGGTTTGGCTTATTCCAAGCCTCCCACTAGCTGGATTTCACTATGAACAAAAGAGATATTACAGCATTACAGCACTGATTTCCCTTGATTCCACAGTGTAGATATTCTACCACACTTCCTCAAGGTATCTCAAAATATAGACTCTCTTTTGTGTACAAGATTTCGCTCAGTAAGTGAATTAACTAAGAATCAAAGAGCTTCAGACTTTGGAATTCTTCTATCGTACACTGCCTCGAACAACTGGAACGTCTTCCTTTAATACTCCTTTGTGCCATCATACCCGTTGGCACTTACCAAAGGAATTTTTTCAATCCTCCCGTTGGACAGAATCAAATAAGAAGATCATTCGAGCTATTAAAGGAACATGTCGATAGCCCATCAATCTTTCTCACCCATACAATCAGGATCTTGGTTTCCATAAGTAGAACCTTCCAAGAATACTTCGCCAATCATCGGATCTTTAATCATTCTTGATTTGAATAAAGGAATCCGTTATGTCATATCCGGCCAAGAGATCTTCTCCAGTCAATAAGGCCAAATCCTTAATGAAGCGATTACGGATAGCCTTTCTTCAACGGATTAGAAACTGTCAATAAGAATAGACTTTGAGTCTTGAGTCTCAGTAGTCCGGAGGTCTTCGGACTTTAAATAGCGAGTCCGCAAGTCTTCGACTAGATCGATGGAAACGTTTTGTCAACTTCAAAACACTTCAAGATATCAATAGTACTTAATATAAGTAGCAGTCAAATCCCAATCCACGTTCAGTCAATCCTCATCCGCACACGAGACACACAAGTCAAACATCAAAACAAACTGAAAATTCAACAAGTTTAAGTTCAAAGATTTCAAATCTCGCATCTCTCCCCTTTTTGTCATCATAAAAAAAGGTTGAGATGGGAATAGAATGGAGTCAAGTTTGCTTGGGAATGTGAACAAGTTGGAAATCTCCCCATGGACTGGATGATGCCTTCCACTTTTTCAATTCTTCCTTCATTGATCCACCTCTTCACCTTTAGCATTGGCTTGAATCAAGAGCAAGGGCTTGGATCGATCGGATAATGAAACGGAAGAAGCTTGTCCCGCATTCTTCAAGTTACGAACTTCGCTTTCAAAGCATATATCGACCCCGCATTTCCAAAGAACATCAATGATTCTGCGAAAATCTGCTTTGAGTTATCAATCTGCGTGCGCTTCGGACGATTTGATGGAGTAAAGGCGGATGATGGTATATCAGCATAATCACGCAGATTTGGCGATGAAGCATCATGTCCCTTCTCAGGAAATTGAGAGGCATGAATGTCTTCTGGATCTGCTGGAGAGTGGCTGACTCCTTCACTGGCAGCAGGATATGAGGACATTCCTCTGTTCTCACCATCTCTCCTGTTTCCATGGCTTCGGTGGAGAAGAGTGTTCCTCATGCTCTCCTTCCTCTTGATTTTCTCTTTCTTCTTCTTCTTCAAACCTTTCCTCCTCTCGCTTCTTTTTCTTCACTTCTTTCTCCTTTTCTTCCTTCTCCTCTCGCTTCTTGCTCCTCTCGCTTTTGTTTCTTCTTCTTCTTTCTCCTATTCTTCTCTCTCTCTCGCTTCTTTCTCCTGTCGTTCCATTGATTACTGAAACGTAACGACTCAGCTTCTTTAATGCTATAGCAGAAATTGTGAGGTCATCCTCATCATCTTCATCAGTAATGAGAGCTTTTCTCTTTTTGGATGGAGCAACCATGGGCTCCTTCCCTTTTCTTTTCGCTGTTGAAGAGACTTGATGAGATTTGACAGGGGTTTTCTCCTTAAATTTCTCCAACGCCTTGTCGAGCTCTTTTAAACACATTTTGGACACCATTTTCAGTCCTACCACCATTTTGTCGCATGGTCAAACACAGAGAATTTGTGGATGCTGAATATTCAAATGTCTGAATATCTTTGACACAAGACTTGGATAAAGAAGTTGGCCATTGTCCTTCACCACTGCTCTATACATGTGGAACAGAATAGTGTGAGGAAGAGAAAACTTTTTCCTAGTATTGATGGCGTACATCAGCTTTGCCTCTGAGTTAGAAACATCAGTCTTGGAAGTTGATTTCGGTCTGAGGCAATTGATCACAATCTTGTGAAGCAGAATGTTGAACGCACGCATCCTTGAGTAGGAAATCCTTCCCTCTGTCCTTTTGTCTTTAACAAGTTCCAATGTGGTACGAGCTATAGAGACATTGATGGGTTGATATCTCCCTCTCTCAACCTCAATAACATCCGCCAACATATCCACATCCACTACAAAGTCCCGATCTCGGACACTTTGAAAGAGATTCTATTCGCATCCAAGAAACTAAGATTTGAATAGAAATATGCGTTAATTGAGCATAGCCTTCGTGGTGTCGTAACAAAACTGTTCAAGTTGAAGAAAACTGAACTTTTCCTTCAAATTGACATTCACAAAGATCAAGGAAATCAAAATCTACACTCCTAGGGTTTATCACCCCACTTTTCAACAATTTGGAGTATAGATCCTTCTATTCCTTCAATCTAAACAACTCGTTCTTTTTCCTCGAATTTTCACCGCAACACCCATTCTCGGTTGAAATTGGCTGGCAATGTCATCATCATTCCCATCTATCGGATTAAATCCCCCAACACGCGGATCACTTGAGATAGTTGCAAGGGTTTTTTCGCCAACCCCTTAGGAGCAATTTCCAAACTCTCCATTTTCGCAAAAAGATGTACTCATTCCCATATCCCTTGTCCTTAAGAAACTCATCGATGTAGTTCAATGGAGTACCAATGCTCTTTAAAGCACGGTAAAGCTTATAAATAAAAGAGGGTTTTTGAACTCTTACAGGATCTACATCTTCAATGATTTCTTCCTCTTGTTGATGACTAGCATCCTATGGACTAGATGGTGGAGAATGACGCTGCTGAGAATGTTGTGGGCTCTGCTGCTGACTTGGTGACTCCTCTTCCTCGGTGAGATCAAAGTGAGTAGGCCCCTCACTCATTCGCCGTGGTCCCACCGCTGCGATTCTCAAAGACTTTCTTGAAGACGACATCTTTCTCAGTCTTCGAAAGATTCCTTGCTTGACTTTCCCAAGAAAGATGACAACTTTTTCGAAGATTAAACAAGAGAGGAAAACATGAATGGAGGATCGAAGCTTTTTAGGGTTTTGGAGTTAAGTGAAGAGGAACCGACTGTATATCGTTTAGTCGAAATGGGGGAATACTAAACGTCGTAAAGGAAGGTTAAAATATGCATTTTAAAAAAATAACTGCCTTTTTCAAAAATAGATAACTGCCATTAACTCTTTTTGAAAAGGAAAAATTGCACTTTTCACGGAAATTGAAGATAGCATAAATCAATTATGAATGGATAAATGATCGTACATTTACGAGATTTAATATAAGAGAAAATAAAATAACTTACGGTCAAGAACCATGATTGTGCGAGACTTTGCGAGTCTCTAGACTTTAACTTCTTCAAGCTTCAAGATGTTGAGTCCAACGGATGATTTCAAATTGATTTTTCTCTAAAGGCTTTGTAAATATATCCGCCGATTGGTTCTTTGAGTCAACAAACTGAATCGAAACTTCTCCATTTTGAACATGATCTCTAATGAAGTGATGTCGAATCTCTATATGCTTTGCTCTTGAGTGAAGAATTGGATTTTTGGTAAGATTGATTGCACTTCGGTGTTATCACGGTTAATCTATGTGCATGAATCTTCAATCCCAAAATCTCTTAGGCATTGTTTTATCCACAAAATTTGTGAACAACAACTTCCAAGAGCTACATACTCTGCCTTACGCTGTAGAAAGAGCTATTGTATTTTGATTCCTTGAAAACCAAGACACATCACTGCTTCCAAGTAACCGACGGTGCAGAGGTGCTCTTTCTATCAACTCTGCGCAACCCGCTAGATCTGGCGTCTGAATATCCAAGGAGAGTAAAGTCTCCCTTTTTAGGATACCAAAGGCCAATGCTTGAAGTTGAAGCAATGTATTTGATAATACGCTTTGCAGCACTTAGATGAGATTCTTTAGGGTCTGCTTGAAATCAGCACAAATGCAAACACTAAACAAAATGTCGAGTCTAGAAACGATAAGATAAAGCGAACCGATGATACTCTGTATAGCTTCGGTCAACTTTCTTTTCCTCCTTCATCTTTGTCTATCTTCAAGGAACTTGACATTGGTATATTAGTCTTTTCGCAATTTTCCAGTCAAACTTTTTGACAAGATCATTAGCATATTTTTCTTAATGAATAAAAGTCTCTTCCTTCAATTGTTTCACTTGAAGTCCAAGAAAGAAGGTTAGTTCACCCATCATGCTCATTTCAAATTCATCTTGCATAGACTTAGAGAATTTCTTGCACAAACTTTCATTAGAGGATCCAAAAATGATATCATCAACATATATTTGAACAAGCGAAAACTTTTGCTTTCTCTTTTGATAAACGGAGTAGTGTCTACTTTACCTTTTTCAAAGCCATTTTGAATTAAAAACTTACTCAGCTGTCGTACCAAGCTCGAGGTGCTTGCTTTAATCCATACAAGGCTTTTTTCAGTCCCGAATATTGAGTCGGCTTCCTTGGGTCTTCAAACCTAGGTGGTTGTTCCACATAGACTTCCTCATGGATAAATCCATTCAGGAAAGCACTTTTGACATCCATTTGGAATAACCTTTTGGCTTAGGAGTCAACTCCTAGACATTATTAATACTGAATTGTCTGAGTTCTTCTTGCATAGCTTCAATCCAGCTTTCATCGTCTAAAGCTTCTTCTATGCTTTTTGGTTCTATTTCCGAGAAATAAGAGCCACACTAGACTCTTCGCCTTTTGGATCTTGTGCGAATTCCTTCATTAATGTTGCCAATAATGAGGTCTTTGGGATGACTGGACTTATGCTTCCGATTCTTGGTTGATTTGTCAAGTTGATGGTCACTTCCTTCATTTGAATCTTCAATAACCATTTGTTCGATCTTTCAAAGTCGAGTTGCTTCTTGAGATTTAGACTTTATAGAGTCTCGGGAGGAGTTCGGATTCTTCAAGATAAGTCTCGAGCATATTCATTTTGCATAGATTCTTGGAATTTGACATTCATTGATTCCTCCACATTGACTCTTCTTGTTATAGACTCAGTAGGCTTTGCTTGAGGTAGAATATCCAAGGAAGATGCCTTCGTCGATTTTCTTCAAACTTACCAACTCTATCATTTGCATTTTCAATATAAAACATTTGCATCCAAACACATGAAAATATGAAACAATAGGCTTCTTTCCTTTGAATAACTCATAGGGGTTTTTTTTTTCAGAATAGGCCTTAGAAAAACTCTATTGATAATGTAACATCTTTGTTGAAACACTTAAAAAATCGTAAGGAGATGTTACTTTCAATTAAAAGAGTTCTAGCCATTTCTTGAAGTGATCTATTCTTTCTTTCCACAACTCCATTTTGCTCTGGGTATATGGAGAGGAGAACACATGCTGAAAACCGAGATTCATCACAAAATTTTGTAAAATCTTGATTTTCAAATTCACCTCCATGATCTGTTCTTATACTCGAGATAACATACCATTTTCATTTTAAACCTTTTTAGCAAACTTTTCAAAGTAAGAGAAAGTTTCAGACTTACTTGCTAGGAAATATACTCAAGTAAGTCGTGAGTAATCATCCACAATTACCGGGCAATATTTCTTACCTCCAATGCTCTAAGTTCGGATTTGGTCGAAAAAGTCCATATGCGAAGCTGCGGTACGATTAGTGGAAACTTGATTTATTGGTTTAAAGGAATTTCTTACCTTTCCCAATACACATGGTGTACATAGATCAAACTTTTGGTATGACAATTTGGGTAGACCACGAACAAGCTTCTTTGCTGAAATTTTGGCTATATGCTTCATATTGATGCGCCCAAGCTTTCTGTGCCATAAGCTCGCTTCATCTTGAATTGAGATTAGACATTGTGATTCATCTGGTTTCACATCCAAGAGGTAGATATTTCCATGTCTTCGGCCCATGAATGACTGAGTAGAATCTATCTTGGTTCTGAACATATTCCCTCTTGAAAGTTGATTTTGAAACCAATATCACTACAGTGGCCCGATATTGACGGATTGTAGTTGAGTCCTTCCACTAGGGCAACATTGCTTATTGTGAGTTTCCAATCTTTTCAGTTCCAAATCCCACAATTCTTCCTTTGTTGTTTCTCCAAATGATACTTTTCCACCATTTACTTGAACGGGCTTTATGAAGCAATTTGAATCTCCCTGTCATATGTCTTGAGCATCCCTATCCGTGATACCATTTTACCTTTTCTTGATAGTGACTCTGTATTTAAAAAAAGAGACTCAAGCTTTCTTTGGTACCCATATTTTCTTGGGTCCATTAGTGTTAGTATGATATGCGGTTTTTTGCCCATACTTTCTTAGTTTCCAAACCATAGGACACTCTTTTCAAAATGATGCACTATTGCACTTTAAACATGCGAGAGCATTTCGACCTCGATT
>NC_052618.1:46569039-46697391 GCF_016545825.1 Eucalyptus grandis
AGGCTCACAAAACATTATATAGCCATTGCATTGCTGACCTATGGGCCTTATGCATACCCAGACCACCAGAAGGGAACAATGAAAAGGATATAGTTGACATACTCAAAATAAAATCACTGGTGCACTGAGTGGTTTTATGACCTGAATAGGGGTTGACTCAATCAAACCTTAAGATGACCAGTACATAATAATAATAAAAATTTTGTCTACCGTTAGGTGATAAATCCACTGGAGACGCACTATATTTAGATAGCTGCCTCTGAACTTACTGTTTACACTGACTTTTTCTGTTTTTTCAGTTATTTTTTTTCCTGAGTTAAGATTAACTGATTTAACATTATACCTGCATTTTCAGGGAAGATACAATCAACAATTATGAAAAGTCTACTAACAGCAGTACACTACGCATGTGCAAGCCTATGTGTCTACACTAATGCAACAAAGAACAGGGGGTCTACCCTGATCTTTTAATTGTCTTTTGACAGAGAGGAAGCAGAAGTCTCTGGCAGACACAGAGAATTGATAACAGCCAACGCATCTAAGGAATCTAATTCCCCTACGAAGTGAACAGTAGGATGATTTTCATATCCCATAAGATTACTGATAAATATAATTGTGATATATTGAAACTTCGCTCATGTTTCTATAGTAATTAGAACTTGTAGAGCATCAAATAGGTTCCATCTCCAGTGAGTCAGATTTGAGCACTTATTTGGAAAATCTTTATGTCCTGCCATTCTGACAATCCTACCACGATGGCTAACTGATATATAATCTACATAACTTCCACCAGAGATAAAAAATCCTCAAGCAGATGATATTAACTCCCATTCTTCTCTTTTAGCACCTCAACACCCCCCTCTTCATTCTTTTTGTCAGTGCTGGTAGCGTACTTTTGTGCTTTATGTGAAAAACGAACGATATATTTTTTTCTTCATAACCTCTACTTTTGTCAAGCCCTCCACCCGCATATTTTCTAGCTGTTCCTATAATGAAAATGGTAGAGACAATGAGAGCACAGAATTCTTAGTGGGACCCTTGATTAATAATTTTCACATAAAATCTACAAAGCATGGCTCTTGACTACTCATGTGATTTTTTCAGCAGGGCCCTTACCAGAATGCGTCTCAGGTGAAAGAATCCTTCTCAAGTGAGAGTACCGTGCAATTTTAGCAACAACGATGTACAAATAAAAGCAACAATATAAATGCTTTACATGCAATAATATTAAACTCACGATTTTAAAAAAACTTTTTGCAGTCATTATTAAAATAACAGCATAGTAAACTAATGAAGCTTCAAATACTTACAGTCGTACAAGAGATTTTTGACCAAGCCCAGATGGAAGATTACCCCCTAAAGAATTGGAACTTAAGTTCCTGCAGTCAGTAAGAAAAATCATCAGTATGTCCTTTAGAGAATGCCAGCACAGTGGTTTCCCTTATCTGAATGGGAAAAGGAACAGTAGATCAATAAATTTAGAGAGGAAAAATCGAGATCCGGGTTTAGTTTAATATTCCAATTTTGTAGTTACAAAAATAAGAACATTTTCTGCTTCTCTCCATAGAGAATGCCCCTGAACAACACTTCATATTGGTAAGACAATGAGAATGAGAACCCCGAGATTACAACAAAGGCAGGAAGGCTGTGATGATAACCAAATGAGTGGTGGCTGTGCCATAACAGGAGATAAAAAAGGAAAATGAATAACTCTAGCCTTTTGACAACGATGTGTAGGTGCAAATTCTAACATGTTTGCAAACCAAAAGCATTCCTTGTGCACTTGTCAGTACTAGCTTCTTGCCTGAAACTTCCAATGATGTGAGAATTAACACTAGTGAGGGGGAAAAGAGGGACCAAGACATGCATTGGTCCAGAATACTCTTGCTGCTTATTAATTAGGAAAAAAAAAAGCAGTATTAAAGGTTCTGATAATGACATGAATCTGTAATTTCTCTTTATCACGAAGCTCCAACAACTCTCTCGGAAGTAGACTGATGTAACTTAATGTGATCCTGTGGGTGGGCAATGAATTTTGCCAATCAAGTCTTGTTGAAAGGAGATGATGATGTCTAAATAACAGATGATTTTTTCCAGATATTAGTTTAGTAGCATTAGCAACCAATTCCCTTCTTCTTGAAAGTCTTAAGAGTGCAGAAATGAGCTGAAGAGAACTAATGGCTTATTTAAAACGCATCTGAAGACAGAATAACAAGAAAGGACCATGTTTGAAGCATCATTCTCTGCTGTAATGCAACAGTTGTAATTGTGGAACCATGAAAGTGCAGATTTGATGGCTGATACTTACAGGCTAATCAAGTTCGACAGGAGGCCAACTTGATCACTTATAAAGCCCTTCAAGCCTTGACTTCCGAGATCTCTGAAAGGTGCAGGCATCATTACATTGTTAAAGCCCGATGGGAAGAACCAAAATTAATTTGTATCGAGAGAGAGAGAGAGACACACACACACACACACACACACACACACAACTGAGATGCTTGCAAAAGGAATATAGAGACACCTATACTTCTGCATGTGCACTATCAACAAAATTATTTCTATAGAGATCTCGTGATCCAAGGTTACCCTGTCATGGCCCTGATCCTTAATCTGTCAAACCTACTTTTTCTGGAGTACAGTACAGACCAACAAAGATATCCTAGTTTCAGAATTCTAAGTTCCATGCTATTATTAAGGTAGATGATCCATCTTTGAGTTAACTAAATACTGATCTACATGATGTGATGAAAATTATCTTGGCGTAACAGCAAAAGAAGCAACAACTACAGCTTGAAGCCCAATTATTTCTTCTTTCATACACTTGCAATCTGAAACTAGGCATACCCCTGCAGCTATCTTCATTGTCTTAATTCCTAAAAGTTTCAAGTAAAGCAGATGATAGACGATTGCTTACATCTGATATATTACAAGGGCAGTTTTGTCCTTGTTGGTATGGCATGTCACTCCCTCCCAAGCATCCCAATTTGTAGGAGCACAAGGATCACCATTCCAACCCATTCTATCAGGAACACGAAGTGACTCCTTCAATGATCTCATAGCAATCACTGAAAATAATAAACAAGTCTTTTCAATAATCGCTCCTCAAACGTTATCATTACCATCTGATTGCAAGAGATTAAAGTTACTTCCAGAGGGGCAATACGTAGTACAACCATTTAAGAGTTCCCATCTTCCACTATCATGAAATTAGAAGAGAAAATTGACAAACAGGCATCGATACTAGAAATATTTCATTAGGTGACAGAGAGACCGTTCTACAAAAAGAATACCTGGAAGATCATGTGCTTCAACTAAAAAGGACAAGTAATATTTCAAGTTAAATGTTGACCTTTTACACTAAATGCACTTCCTATTGATACATAAGCAAGGTATCTCTGGTATCATTTTTCAGTTGGGGAGGAACAATAGTATTTCATTGCCACAGATATGGATCGTTGAAAAGGAAAAGACATGTACTTTTATATTTTCTTTCAACTATACAGTCAAGCATTTTTTATTTGACATGTTAGTTGAAGTGAATTCTCTGAAGAGAAAAGAGACAAAAACTGCATTTCCAATAGTCGCTAACTAGAGATCCATTACAATGCCCATGTATTAAAGAGTTAACCGCTCAAGGTTCCTGCAAATGCCCAAATTCCGGTTCCAAATCCAACTGTATCCAGCAAGCTTTCTACTTTAAATTACACCACCAAAAAAAAAAAAAAAAATCAAAATTAGAAGAAGAAGAAGAAGAATGATTTGGTCAAAGTCTTCTTTTGACCAACACATAATCTACCCAAGCAGAAAAGTCAAAACCGAATAGACCGGCCAAAATCATCACCAATTTACTCCCAAGTGCGTACCTTGCTGAGGATCAGTAGCAAGATCGGCAGGGACCAGCGCGTAGTTCTCAATTCCGCTAAGCAATGGGGCACCAACAACAGGCACCAGCTTCACATTCAAAACAGTAGTGCTCAAATTCTTCACGGTGTAATGCCAATCGAAAGCCGCGAATCGCCCGACCTCCTTATAGATATCGATCCTGGTCGCGTTCGCTCCGTTCACCAGGACATCGAACACCCTCTGGCCCGCCTTGTTCACTCCCGGATCGATCTCCGCGAAGTGGAACCACAGCAGGTAATCCAGCTTGGCGTCCACCTCCAATTCATACTCCAGGGCCCCCATTTGACCGACCGTCACCGCGGTCTGGTACAATTTCATGGGGAAATAATTGGGCTGCCGATTGGTCCCCGCGATGCTGCTCGCGGTCGAGATGGCGTCGATGATTTTACGCGTGGCGGCGGTCCGGGCGCTGTAATCCGACTGCCAGGACCGGCCGAAGTAGTCGACGTCGTCGCTGAAACCCGGCCCCCACTGACCGTCACCGCAGTCCAGTCTCCCGTAGTTGACCAGGATGAAATTGGTGCCCACGGACGCGGAATCGTAAGACAGCGGATCGACCTGGACGAGCGACAGGGATCCGATCACGGGGGGGTCGGTGGCAATGCTGTAGAAGCAGACGTCGGCCTCGCCGTCGCGGACGAAGGCGAAGAGGTCGGAGTAGGCGCCGCTGCCGCCGGCGAGGTCAGGGGAGGGCCAGGGGGAGCGCCAGCTGAAGACGATGGTGCCCTCGACGGAGGCGTCAAAGCTCGGGGGGTGGGACTTGCCGTCGTAGTTGTCGTAGACGGTGAAGGTGCGGAGGTAGTAGCGGCCGGAGGGGAGGCCGGGGAGGACGTAGCAGTTCTTCTTGCCGGAGGAGAGGGGGAAGTAGCGGAGCGTCTTCTCCTGGGGCTGCCGGAAGCGGAGGGGCTCGGAGACGACGGCGGCGGCGCCCCCCGTGAAGTAGCGGTCGGGGAGCCACGTGGTGTTGAAGGAGTCGACGACGGGGGAGTTGCCGCCGCAGTCGATGTGGTACGAGACGTTGCCGTAGGGGTGCGGAACGGGAGCGGAGGCGGAGAGGAGAGGGAGGAGGAGGAGGAAGAAGAGAGAGAACATGCTGGCTCTCTCTCTCTCTAACTCTCTAACTTTCTCTCTCTATAACTGAATTTTGCTCGGGGAGATGGCGAAAAGATATTGGATTGCAGGGGGTGCGAGAAAGGGAGCGATGAGAAAGTGCAGGGGAGACAGTGGAGAGAGAGAGAGAGTGGGAGTGAGAAAAAGGTGAAGATGATGGGAGCGTCAAGTTAAGAAAGATTCGGGATTTTTTTTTTTTTTTTTTTGGGGACGGAATTTTTGGGGGCTCTTCTTCGGAAATTGTGAAACCCCAACCCCAACTGCTCCCTTAAGTTTTGTAGTTAAGAGTCCTTGAATTGGGTTTGTCCCCCCACCCCAACAAACATCATCTGTCTTTTCAAGGTAATTCATGCGAATGATTTATAAACTTTAACTCGATTTATAATGCCGTCCCGGGCGGCACGAGAGTGTCTGATGTTATCCGTAAATTTGAATTAGTGAAAGCACGGCATTGTAAATTCTAAGAATTTAAGTTGGACATGTATTAAAAGTGTAGGATTGACATTGTAAGGACCATTTTTATCATATATTTACTATTTAGTGAGTAGGGAAGAAAATTAAGAGAATGGTTTTTATCTTAATTTTTCTTTTAAGTGAACTCGGGTGATTGAGAGAAAACGCTACCAAAGTCGGTGTCAACTCGAGACTCTAGTATGAATTATGGATTGTGACGGGAGCTTCAAATTGAAAGAATTGACGGAGAAATAATTAGTAGCCATCTCAAATACAAGAGCGACTCTTCTATTAATATCATGACAGCTATGTGAGTCTGGCCTTAGGATGAACCATGCATCATGGCTTAATCAATGCTTAGAAAGGAAAAAAAATAATCATTCTGATTACGTTATTTGCGAGTAATGTGCAGTGTCAATGTCTCGAAATGAAAGCATCTTCCTATTAAATGCGGGGGTTAGCTGTGAATGAGACCGTTCTTGTGTTATTTTCTGACAAACGAAATCCGAGTAATCTTTTGTACCCACTGAAAATCACCAAGAATGGTCACTTTGAGTTCACATGATATTTTACTGTACTGGCATTCCTACAAGCAAAGGAAAAAAGAGAGAAGAAGTGCGGAAAGAAACGCCAGCCATCCCATCTCGTGAACTCTAGAAAGCATGGCGAAGAATTTAATGAATTGAAATTTTTTTATGTTACTTTCCTTTTCCTTTTTTTTTTTTTTTTGGTGGCCGGAGAATGGGGGTTTCCATTCGAGACGTCAGATCTGTACAAGAGTAGCCGTTTGGGTATAAAGAAGAAAAGAGGATGAATAAAGAAAAGGGAATCCGATTTTGTAATAAAATAATTATTATTATATTGATAATGATATTCAACAAATAAAGAAAAAGAGTCCAACCGAAGGGACCGATTTTATTATTATTATTATTATTTCAATTTGGATGTATTGAAAAGGAGTCGGCGGAAGGGGACGAGGGTTGACAGCCGAGACATACGTAACCGTGAATTTTTCTTTTCTCTTTTTCGTTTTTAGTTTTTTTTTTTTTAATTTCCTTTTGTGGGGATCTTCAAGCGCCGAACAAAAAGGGCCATAGAAAATGGCTGCCTAGACCGTAGGGAAGTCACATGGTCAACAGGTGGACTTTGGCTACTTAAATCTTCCACTAAACTCATCACTAATCACAACATGTATTCATCGGGTCTCGATTATTGAATACTAATCATCTTAAGCTCTATGTGCCATCGGTGCTGGATATTTATCATAGAATTAGGATAATTAGGGACTTGTGTATAAAGAAACTAGATTTGTTGAAATTGGTCATGAACTCATTTTAGATCCATATTTGATGGGTCCAGTTATTATATGCATTAGTTATTTTCAATATATGGATTATAAATGACTTTATAATGGCATGTATGTATTAAATGGATTCATAACTTAGACCAAAATTGTTTCTATGACTCTCTCCGCTCTCTTGCTTTCACTAGATTTTGTGCTCATTCACTTCATACTCTCACCTTAGTTTATAAAAGTGTTTAATTAACATTAGTCATATCGAGTATGGGTTACTAGATTTGTATTGCATGAAAATTGATCAAAATTAATTAATTGGGTCAATTTGAATTGGACAATTCTTGCTTCAACTAGACCTGTACTTTTGATGAGTGCAAGTGAAACAAACAAAAAATTTAGTAACTGTAGCACCATTTCTATAAATACTTCATACCCTTTTCTCAATCTTATGATGAGTCGCTGGGCGCATAATATTAAACCTTTAAACTCATCCTGAATACCATATCACGATTTCATACAAAACCTTTTTGAGGTTGGTTTTGGCTCATAATTATATTGGGTTTTGCGAATGAACACCTCATTTTCCTATTTTTGGCACCTATATGTCTGCATATTATCCGCCCAATTGTCATTTCTTCATTGGTTTCGGATTTTATCTATTTATCAGAGTACCTTATAAGTTTACTTTAATAACCTTTTTTCCCTCGAAAGTGGATAGCTTTCTTTATTATTATTATTATTATTATTATTATTATTATTATTATTATTATTATTATTATTATTATTATTATTATTATTATTATTATTAAAATACAATACAATTGAGGGATTAATTTCTCTAATTGCGCAAAGTTAGAACAGCTAGCATTAAATCCCATCATTAAAATCATCGGACTAAGAGTGATTGATCAAATGCTTAGGGTACAAATGGTAACATTTATGTTATGGGGAACAATTTCTTTCGAGAAATAGTTATTTTCTATTTCTACTATTTAGAATAATTTATGAGTAAAATAAAGCGTTTGGTAACTATATAAAATTTTTACTATTGGAATAGAAAAAAAAAAAAAACAGGAATACGTTTTATATGATCCACAATTTTTTGTATTTTTTCATTTTTTCTTCTTGCTCATAGATGGCCAAATGTTGATGGCAGTGGCGGCGGCGATAGGTGGTGGTCGACGGTCGAGTGGCAGCAGTCAGCAATGGCCGTAGGCGATCGAAGGACGATGTTGGTAGTCGACGGTGGAGGACGGTGGTGGCCAACGCAGGCAGTCAATGGTTGGCGAAGGTTAGCAAATAGTGGAGGTGGCTGGCAATCGGAGGACGGTGGTGGCCGACGGTAGTCGCCGGCCATGGCAGTGCTGGTCAACAGTCGGCGGCACTAGTCGACGGCCACTGGTGGTTGACGGTGGCCATGAGCAGCCAGAGGTGGCCTACAGTGGCCACGGCAAGAGAGAAGAATAAAAGAAAAATAAAAATGAAATTTAGCTTATTTCTATAAATTGTTCCTAGAAATAAGGAGTTACATTTTTAGTTTTTGTTTTTATTTCAAATCTATTCCTCGATTACTTTTCTATTCGAGGAATAGAAAAATAAGTTGACGTTACTAAACGAATTTATGTTCCTTTTTTGTTTCGGGGAACAAAAGAAAAAAAAAACAAAGGAACAAAATGTTCCGATGCAATGCCTTAGAAACATTAGTTGACCAATCTCTATGCGATGTACAAGGAAATCGCACATGTGCGGGCTAATTCACGTTCGAGACGTCTTATTTGAAGGTTTTCTCCCTTAATAGTGCCGAGAAACCTGTTTTAAATAAGCAGAATAGAATACTCACTCCACGTGACCGACTGCAATGCAAGGGAATCCAAATTAAATCAAATGGGCAGAGATGAAATTCAAAGGAAATATATGGATCGAAAGGGGAAAACTAATAAAAATAAAAATGTCTCGTTCCTTCAATTATATATGCACCGTAAGCCGGCAATAGAATTTGTTGAATGCTCATCGGAATGCAAAAATGGAATAAAATAAAGGAACAAGTACATGGAAAGACCTATAACTTATTAGGAAAATATAATTAATAACTAAAAATTTCAAAAAATACAATCAAGTTCTAGAACTTATTAAATTAGTATAATGAAATTCTAAAACTTATTTACATTTTCCATTTGTCAAATTGGACAGAATTAATGAAATAACTTTATTACACCGACTTGACAAGTTTTATGATTTGAATCGTGTAATTTGATTCAATTGCACTTTCATAACAAGTTGTAGGATATGATTACAATTTTTAAAAATTTTAAGATTTAACTACACTTTCACGATAATTTATAGGACTTTCGGTGCACTTATAAGAAAAAGTATAAAAATAAATAAAATTAATCGTTTGAGTCAGAAACAGCATAGAGTTTGGCACCTACCAAAAAAAAAAAAAAAAAAAAAAAAAGCATAGAGTTTGGCCAAAAACAGTAAAGTAAAAAAAACTGCCTGTAAAGAATTGTAATAATTTCAGTCATATAATCTTGTCCCAGTTCGAAGTAGTTGGGAGTGAGCTCTCACCCGTGACAAGCACAAGGAATAATGCGAAGGACACGCGCAATAGGGACAAACCTCAGCCAAATTACAAAACTTAATTTTAGTTTTCGTACAATACGACCCCTGTGGCCACGCATTGATTTTCAGCCGTACTCGATTTCGACCTTCCTTGGTCCCTGTCGAGTCCCTCCGGACCCGATTTCGCGACAGCTATGCTTTGCTTCCTCAGGTTGGTCGGCCAAGAATTTAATGGACATCGCCATTACCGAATAGAGAGCCCTCCAACCAATTCGTATCCCTTTACTTATGAATCGTGGGGACACGAAATAATGTCCCCCTTTGAGATCATTATTCGTCGATAGAGTTAGGCTCGAGACCATTCGAATCTCGAGAACTTTTCTCGCCCAATCTAGATGCTATGATGACGATCTCAAGTTCTCAACAACCGATGAGAAGGTAATGATCATTAGTTCCAAATGAGCCCATGTGTATGTCGAGATTTCTGCTAATGCCGTTTAGCCCGTGTTTGCTTACTAACTTTTGCCTTTATTTTCGGGTAGGCCAGCCTTACTTTTGCCTTAGCCTCAGTACTAGAAGTACTTACTTGGCATAGATTCGAGGTCGTGTAAGCACGATCGTCGGGCGGTGAATTGCATAGATTGGCAAGGCTAAAAGATAACGAGATGGGGCATAAGTCCAAGCTAATTTGCCTTCTCTTTCTTTGGAAAAATCTCAAATAAAGATCCAAAGTAAGCATATTTTCTTAAATAAGGACTTAAAGTGACCGTTATCTTAAATAAGGACCTGAAGTGGTTAATAAGTCTTAAATAAATACTTGAACTTGATGGCCGGCCAAAATGTTCACCGGCCGGCGAGCATGTGATATTTTTGATGGCCGGAATATGGGCAATTTTATCCAAAAAAATATAGATAGAAATTAATAAACCCTAAAAGAAAACCCCACAAACTCTTTACATTTTTTTGACCTAAAAGAAAACTCTTCACGTTCTCACGTTTTTCTTCTTTTGCTTTTCATCTTCTCCGTTCTTTGTCCTCTCTTGCTTGGAGTACCGAAATTTTATGTTAATGGAACACGAATTAAGAGAGATAGGAGGAGGAGGAGGGAGGGAGGGAGGGAGTACCTTTGGAACTCAAGGAGCCAGGATCTAGCTCCATTAACAGAGAATTTGGGTTCTCCAAATGAGAGGGGACAAAGAATGTAAAAAATAAAGAGCAAAAGAACGTGAAGAGTTTGGAGTTTTGTTTTGGGGTTTGTTAATTTCTATTTATTTTTTTGGGACAAAATTGCCCATATTATGGTGATTGGAAATGTTTCATGCTCGCCGGCCGGGGAGTTCAGATCCTCAGATCCTTATTTGAGACTTATTAGTCACTTCGGCTCCTTATTCGAAACAACGGTTACTTTTGGTTTTTATTTAAAAAAGTAAACTCACTTTGAGTCTTCATTTGAGATTTTTCCTCTTTCTTTGCATTTCATTTGACTTTTTTTCGCCCTAGTGGTCGCTGCTTATTGGGAGTGGGGAGAGAGATCTCACGGACCTCGCCTTCAAATTTGCCAGCATTTAAGGCATGCTTTCAGGCCGCGGCATGTGACAAAGGACCCCCTTTTTCATACAGTAAAAGCGGAAAAAGAGTAGTAGAATATTAGAGAGAGAGAGTACAATATCATTGACGTTTGTTCCTCGGTAGTCCTTGAAATTCTTCTTCAAAGACCCAGTTGGAAAATATGAAGTCTGAGAATGGGATTGAACATTTTGCAGGAGTTTGGAAACTACAGGATCTTTTTATCTCCAACAAGAAACGAAGGGCATGAAGCAGAAGCACGGTGTCGATTATTAGGCAGGGTCCACACAGGGCCCGAGTACGTGTTCCAAGACCTTAATGGCTTTTGCCGAGAACACCTGACCTGACGGCGGGAGCTTTTGGCTCGAACCTATTTATGGCATGCATTCAAGCATCGTGGGCTCGACCGACTTGAGCCCCTGACCTTAAACATGTATCCGATGTTAGCATTCAATGACTAGAAGACCGATGGTGGGTCGTTCCTCCGGGCCTGTCGAATGCTTGGTTAAGGTCGTCTCGAAGGAAGAGCCCACCACTGAGATTCTATCAGTATAGCATGCAATTCACGGCCCTCAATTGCATCCGAAGCATCGGAGCGTCAGAGAATAATCGATGCTTCCAGTTATCGAAATGCTCTTCATTAACTGATATGCTCTGGAGGATGTTGGACGGATTGCCTCTCTAACGTATTTGATCATAAACAGTACGTCCTACTGGAGATTATCTATCGGCGCCCCGTCCAGCCAGCTTACCTCTTGGTTTGTTGATAATGAATGTGAAATCAGCCGAATTAAACCTTCCATCCCTTTCCTGCTCAGAAAGATTTATAGAGAAGTAAAGAAATTAAGTCATCAACCAGCATCGCTAGCTGCCGCAGTCAAGAAATACGACATCAAGCAGAAAACAAATGATAGAAGGCAGGACCTCCTCTGGGATGTTCTTATAAAAGTCCAGGTACCTTTCTCACATTCCCTTGCGTCTTTTGTTCTCTTTGATATTTTTCCATCTGGCAAAGAATCTCCTCAACTACAATAACACTGTCACGAGTTCTCCTTCCCGGGTACGAAGTTGGCCTGATTCGGATTCTTCAGGTCATCCAGAAACGGTCTCAATGCACTGACAAAAACGTTGGAAATGAGTTCATAAACCGTATCTCACACAAACTAGAGTTGCGTTGCTGAATTTGCCACATCTCGTGAAGACAAGAAAAGAAGACATTGGATGACGATATCCGAAAGATATTATAGGCCGCGACAGAAAGCCCAACCCGATCCATTTCACGTCAAACGCGCAGCTTGTGGCGTGCAACGTTCCTCCATCCGCTCCGCCTCTTCCTCTCCACATATATTACCCGAAATAACTGTCGTTACGCGCCCAAAATTGCCCCGAGGAAAATAGAAGAAAAATCAGTACTTGTGGTCTGAATTTGAAGCCAGCATTTCTTCTCTGGCCAAAGCAAGCAACCTGCTTTCTCAGTCCTCTCTACCGAGACGCACCGCGCGCCCGCACAGCCTCTGCCTCCCGCAGGCATGGCCACCGTCGCGGCATCGGGAGGAGTCGGCGTGGCCACCGCCGCCATCAAGCTCCAGTCCCACAAGCCGTCCTCAAATCCGACGACAACCCCGTTTCTGGGCAAGAAGCTCGCCGTCAGGCTTCCCCTCAAGACCCTCGTCTCGAGCCCCAGGGCCCTCGTTCTCGCCTCGGGCGGAGAACTGATCGATGCGGTCAAGGACCTGTTCCTGGGCGTCGGCGTCGGCCTTCCCTGCACGGTCATGGAGTGCGGGGACATCATCTACCGAAGCACGCTGCCTAAGTCCAGTGGCCTGACGCTGACGGCCCCGGGTGCGGTCTTGGCTCTGGGGACTCTGTCTTACCTGTGGGCGACTCCTGGCGTGGCTCCTGGGTTCTTCGACATGTTTTTTCTTGCTTTTGTCGAGAGATTGTTCAGACCCACCTTCAGGAAGGTCAGTGTGGTGTTGGAAATTAGAGAAAGTTGCGATTTTGGTGGGGTTTGAGTGATTGATCAAATGAAGTTCGGTTTTGTGTTCGAACAGGATGATTTCGTGCTGGGGAAGAAGTTGGGCGAGGGAGCCTTTGGTGTGGTTTACAGGGTTTCACTGGCTAAGAAGTCTTCTTCAAATGTAAGTATAGCTCTTACAGGACTCCTCATATTGAGTCTCTGTTCTTAGGGCCCAAAAGAAAGTGCTAGGTATGAAATTTTCAGGTTGTTGCTGCGTGATGGCTCAAAGTTGGGTGTTCTTGTTTATTAATCACTCACTGATCATCACGAAAAATTATTTTCGGGTTTTTCTATCATTTGAGGTGATTAAGAAGTGCCGGCAGGCACACGAGTGTGCAGACTCATGTATACACTTCCCAGTGGCAAAGGTGAAATGGGCTTTATGCTATTGTGGGCGGGAACTCAATGTATTAATTCCTTCTTGCTGTTTGCTCTTGAACTGAAGGAAGGTGACTTGGTATTGAAGAAGGCTACTGAATATGGTGCGGTTGAGATTTGGATGAATGAACGCGTCCGAAGAGCTTGTGCTAGTAGCTGTGCCGATTTTGTATATGGCTTTCTAGAGGTTTTGCTCTATATAGACTCTTGGCTTAATTGCGGGCTTACTTTTAATTCACGTGGAAATATAAAGATAGAGAAAACACCATTTACAAGTTTGCTTCATTGCTACTCTGCATTGTATCTTCTCTCTGAAGTTGTTCCCAAAAAAAATGAAAATGGTTCCAGACTTCTTCAAAGAAAGGAGGAGAGTATTGGCTTGTATGGCGATTTGAAGGGGAATCTACACTTGCAGATCTGATGCAGAGCAAAGAATTCCCTTATAATGTCAGTAGCTCTTCCTTTCACCTCTTACTGTCTTCATTTATTGCAATTTCCTCATACTTTTGGTTAGAGCTCGACAATTTTTCTTTCAAGCATTGGATGAAGCAATCGAAGTTGTGCTGCATATAGTCATGTTTAGATGATTTTTTTCTTTGCAATCAATGTCATGGCTATTGAGGCAACTGAACATGGAATCTGAGATGCTTATCCAAATGTCATGTGGGTGGATATTCAACAAAGGAAGATGGTTGTCATACCTGATTATGTTCATTTATTATCTTCTGTCCATTGCTTTGTGCTTTATTTGTTTCAGATTTACATTCAGCCTCACTTTTGTAGATCGGTCAATGTCCTCAATTACCATCTTCAATTATGATTGAATTTCTTGTCAGGTAGAAACAATGATTCTCGGGGAGGTACAGGACTTAGCGAAAGGAATTGAAAGGGAGAATAGGATCATTCAAACTATCATGAGACAGATCCTCTTTTGCCTGGACAGTCTTCATTCGACAGGCATTGTGCATAGGGATATTAAACCACAGAACATTATATTTTCTGAAGGTATAGATAGCATTTTAACAACAGCTTGATTGTGTTTATTCTCTTTAGAAAAAAATTGATATTTTCATTCACCACAACATGTTACCCTGAAATTGAGTAGGTTCTCGTACATTCAAGATAATTGATCTTGGAGCAGCTGCAGATCTTAGAGTGGGTATCAATTATATTCCAAAGGAATTTCTATTAGATCCAAGGTATCATCCTTAACATTTTGCAAATGTGGTATCTCATTGGCATGTAGATCATGATTGTCTGGACAAGACATGCATGTAGAACAATGTTGACAAAAATACACGACAATTTGTCAGAACTCATCTTACATTTTACTTTTTCAATCTTGAAAATGCATGTTTTGTATAGGCAGATTTAATTACTTCACTTGGAGACATATTTTATGATGTAATGGAGTAAAATGGTCCATGCTAATCAGGTCCCAGAAAAAATGTCTAGACACATATTTTATGACGTAATGGGTAAAATGGTCCATGCCAATCAGGTCCCAGCAAAAATGTCTAGGATTTGTTGAAACATGTTGAAGGTTCAATTTTTGGGAGCAGGGTGCTTGGGTTGCTTATCATCTGCATGCCGACAGCATGATGATCGCCCTTCTGAATGGTTTTACTGAACCTATTGTTCGTAACTTTTTCAATCTCAAGTGTCTGCAAAAGCGCAAGTCCTGTTGAATGCTGGTATTGTACAAGCATGTCAAGAAAATTTGTATAAGAATTTTGATACTATACAAGTGTAATTCTTTCCATGTTCATAGGACATGCAAAGATCACATCTTTAACTTCGCTGTAGATTTTGATTGCCGTTTGCTATATATACGCTCTTGTCTCAACCATAGAGATTAAAGACTAGGAGATGCGGGGTCTCCTTTTCTTCCGAGGCAACATGCCTTCTAAGTTGTTTTTTCTCCTCTGAATTCTGGCCAAAGGTGACACAAAAACATTGGTTACATTTCTGACTGAATGGAGTTAGCTATGTGGATCCTTTATGCTACCTATCTCATTTTGCCCTCAAAACCACGAGGAATCTCCCTCATTTTTCTAAGGAACAACGAGGGGCTCTAAGAAAGATAATGAGGGAGGTAATTATGTCTTTTGATGATCATATTAGCACAGATTACAGATTGATATGGCTTTGTTAAACTTTAAACAAAGAATATTGTTTGTTTCTTGAAAATCAATACCTGACTGAAGTGGTGGCTGTGCCATGGTTTCCATATTTTAATAATGTGAATTTTCTCGTCCTCTGGCCTCTCTTATTGGTTGTTGTGAGTCGTTTGATTTCCTAGATTGCTTCGATACTCTGCCTCTTATAACATGTGACAATTCTCTTTGGTTTGTTGCTTCTTAGGTACGCCGCACCAGAACAATACATTATGAGCACACAAACACCTTCTGCACCTTCAGCTCCAGTGGCTACCGCTCTTTCCCCAGTTTTATGGCAGGTTGGGCATCTACCACGAGACTGTAAAGATTGACTAATATGCATCAAGTTTCTTTTTGTTTCGATTTTAGTGTTTTCCTAGCTCTGATGGCTTTCCTTTAAACAGATGAATTTGCCAGACAGATTTGATATCTACAGCACTGGTCTTATTTTTCTGCAAATGGTGAGCTAACATGTCTGCGTTGGAACTTTTTGTAGTTGTGATTTGATATTATCCAGGGGAAAACTATCTTCGAATGGTTGATCTCAGCTTGTCCTTGCAAGTATTGTTGAGGCCTAGAAATCTCACTACATGACTTCAACCATTTATTCACACCACTGGTTTTGTCCCTCCTTGGATTCACTTTTAACAAGTTTTCACAAGACATTAGCTTAGCTATATGAAGCTAATCTACAATGAAGATAAATGTACTTGAAAATTGAGCAAAATTTTCATTTTGAAGCGAGGGCGTGATATTTTGCATGCATATCATCTTGAGGGAGTATGATGACATGGCTATATATCACAACTTCAGCGGGTATGTTATGTGCTTTGTCAATGGTAGACTTGCAAAAAGCTGATGCTTTAAACCTTGTAGTAATCACAAGGTTTAACGTTGGAAAATGTTGTGTTGGTATCATCTAATTACAGCACCACCCAGTTGATTCAAGAATAACTTAAAGTAGGTATATTATTGTAGACTTTGGGAGATGGCTAAATAAATTGGTCATATGGTAGGGCACTAGATTTCTGAAAGCCAGAACTGCACATCACTAGCATGTAGTTTCAGATGTATCAGGTACATAGCTAAAACTCCTGTAGATTTATCTCCTACTACTATGCTGTATATATGGTTTGTTTGATGCAAGAAGCTACATTAACTCAAGGCAGCCTGCTCTCCATACAGGCTTTTCCATCATTAAGGACCGATAGTGGTCTGATACAATTCAACCGGCAGCTCAAAAGGTGTGACTATGATCTGGTCGCATGGAGAAGAACCTTAGAACCCCGCGCCAGCCCTGACCTACGGCGGGGGTTCAAGCTGTTAGATTTAGATGGTGGAATAGGATGGGAACTTCTGACATCAATGGTTCGCTACAAGCCAAGGCGACGAACTGGCGCGAAAGCAGCATTAGCTCATCCATACTTCGATAGAGAAGGACTATTGGTTTTGTCCTTCATGCAGAAACTGAGGTTGCAGCTCTTTCGAGCCACGCAACAGGATTATGGGGAGGCTGCCAGATGGGTGATTCGGCTGATGGCTAAGTCAGGGACGGAGCAGGATGGTGGTTTCACAGAAGCTCAGCTTCAGGAGCTTAGAGTCAGTATCTAAACTATTCTGAGCAACTGTAGTTTTTCGCTTCTAAATTACACTGAGGACACTCCATTCATAGAACTCACACTTCACCCATTGCCAAAGGTCTTTCTTTTCCACTTTTTCTCTGCTTTTTGAACGCAGAGGTATACTACTAAGCTACTTGTAAGCGTGATAGTTCATTTCATTGATAATTGGACTAAATAAAGAAGAAAATAAGTCTACTGAAGGCCAAGTAGTTGTGAAAACAGAAGGGGTAATGGTTTAATTTGATCAGAACACACTTGCATATCGTACATCTCTATTTCATCCTCCCATGAATCGTGGGAATCTTCTGTAAGACCTTGGGGTACTTCTTTTGTGCAGGAAATGGCACCAAACCAGAAGGCAACTGCTCCAAGAAATGCTCTAGCCTCGGCTCTTCGTCTCCAAAGGAAGATTATCAGAACATTAGGTGAGAGCATGGATGAGCTCAACCAGCGCCGAAAGAGCCTCTGGTGGAGCCGGTGGATCCCTAGGGAGGAATGAAGTTTGTAAATATGTGCACACCTTTCCTAATCTTCATGTAAATTTTGTCTAGCCATCGTAATTATATCAAAGGAATAGAGCGATGCTCTAAGTCGAAAAGAAATAGATGTTAATTTTTGCTTATTAGAAAAGTGGAGCGCTTTGAATTCATGTCTATTCATTTTTTCAGTGTTATAAAGTTGATAATGATATCAAATACAATCAAGTATTCTCATCTAACATGTTCTATTAGCTATCTCACATCCCATTTTTGCCAGCTTCTTTTAGGTTTAACCCAAATGCTTCTAAGAACACCATCAAATGGTTGCATTCTAAATTTTCTTTGTAGTGATCTCTAAGCCTCAAGGATCGCTTTTTCATAACTCAACTCCATATAATGCTTTGTGTTAGCGACAGCGCTCGCTTGCCACATCAATGGGAGGCTCATTCAGGATCTCCAAGTTTCAAGGATCGCTTTTCACGACTCAACTTCTGTACACCATCATGAGCCAACGATTACCTTGCTGGCTGTCCAGAACGGAACAACGAACAAGCACGGTGCATATATGTTTTTCGATCTGTTGTTACAGCAATAATACAGTATTTATCTTTGCACTTAGCATGTGAACGACCTTCATACGAGCTTCCTTCCGGATCATACTCTGTCAAAATATCTGATGCGCACGTAAGGATACAACTGTATTACTGGTTGAGCCGTACTATTGCGCCGTTGTTATGCATATGGAATATGGAATAATTTGCGTAGCTCACGTACATGCTAAGTCATTGGCCGTTGGAAGATTGAAGAGATCAAGAAGTCTTTATCATTAATGTCCCGCCAAAAACCAGTGTTTTCATGGAGTAGTAATAAACAATGTGATTTAAACCTTGGAATGAGTTATAAAGTGTAATATAATGTTGAGTCTGGAAGAGGCAATGGCATTGTGAATCACGAGAACTTCACGTGCAACTCTGACCTGTAGTACAACTAGCCCAATATTTTATGTACAGACAGTACATCAGAGCCCAGCATAGAACACTTCAAAATAAACCTGGGACGCCATGGAGATAATTTATTAAAGCTTTGTCCACACGGTGATGGTTCAATCTTCAAAGCTCTTATGGGTATCTCATCGTTCCTTAAGTTGGGTCACAATTTTTTCACGCAAAAAGATGAATTGACATGAAAATATCGAGTTTGGCAAGGCTCATGAGTATGAACGTGGTGGTGAAAACATTATTTCCTTGTCCAGAACTATTATAAATCAAGCATTGGACTCCAGAGTAGAAGGGAAACAAAAACAATCACCCCGGCATTAATGACTTCAAGATCCTGCGAACAGCTAATATATACAATGTATGTCTCATGAGTTTGAGACTTGACAGAAACCAAAAGAAAGAATCTTCATGTCTCCCTCTGAAAAGCACGGATGAAAAAGGATGGAAGAAGCAACAAAGTTACTGAGAACCGATACTCAAACCGAGATTGACAGCTTAGCTTTGTTCGGAGAAAAACAGTATAAAATTTGCAGCTTCGCTTAGTTTAATGAGGTTTTGTGCAGAGATTGTCCTGTTCGAAAGTGGGTGGAACACGAGACCAAGCAAGTGGCTCTCTCTCTCTCTCTCTCTCTCTGCATTGATCTTGTTAACTAATTATTTCATATTCCCATCTATAAGCTCAAACACTGACTGATTGGGCTTTGAGCTCTTCACATGAAAAGGTGTTAACTTAGGCACGGCTCAATTTGACGGAAAAAATGCCGGTCAAAATCTTGATATCCACTTCTTTGACCATGGGAACTAGCTGTTCCCTATGAGGCGCATCAAACTATTTGATTCGCCTGAGCAAAACCCGAAACAAGTTATCAAATGGAAATACGATGTACGTGTCTGTCGCCTCTTCCCTAGTTTATGTACTGTCGTAATTTGACTATTCGATTCGACTCAATAAATCGAGTGCACGGGTTAATTTGTTTACGGGAAAACCATTGTTCTTAATTTTGTAGGGTGTAGAATTATTTTATGACGGATGGTCTGCGGAAGAAATGTAGCTGAGGGACAGAGCGCAATGGTTTCACCATAAAAATATTACATGTGTTTGTTACGTGTTTAGTGACACTGCCGTACATAACAATATTTTCAATAGATTAATAGATGCACCATCCATAGGAGTGGCCAAGTCGGGTTGAAGGGGGTCACGAAAAATAGGTAGGGAAGGGTTGATTGGTTCCTTCTATTATGACCTAGAACATGCAATAATTTCCGGACTACGGTCCTGCGGATTAGAATACCATTATCACTTACCTTGCTGTTTCACATACTTGCAACTCGATGTCCCCACATGTCAATTCTTTTTTCTGGTTTTCCCTCTCTAGGATTAGTCAATGGCTTCACAAGATGAGCCTCATTATTGCCCCAACCCCAAGCTTGCAAGCAATTTAGGGAGAATATGTGTGCAGTGTTGTGTAGGATCCAACTGATTGTGATGATGACCCATACTGCCTGTTTAGGTGGATTCAATTCAACAACAAAGGATGTGACACAAATTGGAAATAGAAGAAAAAGAGGGGGTCTAGTCCAGGCACATGAAGACACAAGGCTGCATTATCATCACCCCCCCCCATCATACCCCATATTGAATGCAACTGATGATAAAAAAATGAAAAAAGATGGGATTTTTTTCTAAGGTATAGGGAAACAGTGGCCGACCCGGTATGCTGGTGGGTGGTGCCTACGACACCAAGTGATAAAAAGAAATGAAAAATATGTGCATGACCATACCAATACGGATCACGTTAGGGCTTGTTTGGGATTGATTTTTTTAATGGGTTTTGCATGGTGTTGGGGCTGTGGACCCAGATGGGGCTTGTCTGGTGGGTTAGGGGACAAGTGCACGCCCTTTCATGCCCCATCGTTGGCTCTTTACTAGACCAATGTGGTTAGGGACCACAGCCCTCCGCCTCCTATAAGAACCCAATGGCTCAATCGCCCAGAGTCACCAGCCTCAAATACACACTTTGCAACCAAAAGCAATCAACAACTCAAGTCTCTCTCTCTCTCTCAAGAAATCATCAATCTTGTTGGTGTTCTTCTTCTGTGAAGTTTGCACAAAAATGAAGATGATGGGCAGCCCAAGCATTGGAAGCTCCAAGAGGAGGCTATCGAGCAGAGGGCTTGGTGGGGCTCTCAGAGAACAGAAGGCCAAGCTCTACATCATCAGGAGATGTGTGGTCATGCTCCTTTGTTGGCATGACTGAAAGAAGTCTTAATTTTTAGGGGGAATCAGAGGATTTTTTTTTTCTTCTTTTCCAAATTTTTTGGTGGAGTGTACATAGCGGCATGGGCGGTGGAAGCGATGGCGGCAATGGCAGCAGCGACGACGATATTTTTGAAGGAAAACTTAGCAAGTTTTGTGTCACTTTTGGTCTAATCAGCTACATATGTAAATCGGATAGCTTCAGCTTAATCAAAAAGCTCTTATAATTCTATCACATTTTTTCCACTTCCAATCATTGTTCATACTCATTCTTCTACTGGTATATGGTCTCTACAGCTTTTTCCCTTTACAAAGTGTGAATTGACCACATGCTCATGGGTCAAAACTTTGCAGCACTGATAAACCTCGACAAATCGTTGAGAGTTCCACAATTTGGATATTCACTTTCCTTGGTCTTTCAGGGCAATCTTTGCCTAATGTCCCAGCTGAGCAGTTGCCTTATTTTCTGAACTATTTGGATCTTCAAGTGCCCTCGACTTTCCAAGCTCCTCCGCCATCATCTTTCCATCAGCATCAGTGAACATAGTCCTACATTTTGTCCATCATTTTGTTTTCTGTCTCTTTTTGGTGCTTTCCATGCTATAATTGAGCTTCATCATGAAGGGTACGAGTGAATGATCAGCCGAAAGTGATCTTATTTGGACAATAAAGATTCTGCAAAAAAGAGGGTGTATCTTAATCTGTTTGACTACTGTGAAGGCCCAAATAATCATTAAAAGTGCCGAACTATTTGGCGTTGATCTTTGTACTTTGTGATATCTCCGATTAACTCCCAAGTTCCAAGCCCTAATCTTTCTTTCTTTTGTGCAAATCCAAAAAGTGGCTTAGGCACTTAGCATGCTCAGAGGTCCTTGTGCCCCAGCTGTATATATATGTGGACACACCATTATCTGAACTCAAGTGTAATCATTTGTTCTTCTTCTCCTGGGAAATTGCTATGGAATCTGACTCCTTGAGCCAAAAAAAGCACTCCGATACCCTTGAATGGTTACTATGCCATTGGCGTTTGATTAAAATTAGAGCTAGATCATCGCGAGAGTTTGTCAATACTCTTCTTCTTTTCTTGGAATATGAATATGATGAGCATATATTCTAAATTCCAGGTACTGTCTTCTGCAATCTGCAACCTTTGGTCCACTGATAATACCTCTTGTGTTGAGCTGTTCTTTCCAAGTAATACCTATCTCGGCTGGCCTTCTGCGGGCAGTTGCTATCTGAAATGGAACTTTGGCAGTTCTACTATATCTCAGCATAAAGAAGGGAATAATATAATCCCTGTAATCTGTAAATCTTGATAGTGTTGTCCTCAACCAAACGACATTTAAAGACAAATTGTATCCACAATCCTATCCCTTATCAGTTTTTCCTTCAACAAAATATGGGATTTCTTTTCTTAAGATCGGTCAATCACAACAGGAGGTTAGTGGGTAGATGAAACTTTGGAATTTTGTAATAACGATAGTTATTTTCCTCAGTGCTGAATCTGCTGATGCCACGCGTACGGTCTTAGAACACATCCGTCCATTTTCTCTCCATCCAGTAGGCAATAGTATCCGAATTTGTTTGTTTCCATGGCCTTGCATGAGTGAGCAAAAAGGAAGTGCACTGACCAAAGGAAAAATAAAGCACGAATAAAGTTGCCTTTATTATATCTGTTCTTTCTGTCATCCTTGTATCTGAGGAAGATATGTGAGAAAATCTCGGACCAAATAAACCTATATCATATTTATTAGAATTTCTTTCTACATGCTCTCGGGAACTTAACCCAATTTGGGATATTTTGCAGAGTAAATTACCTATGGATATGTATCTTGGAAACAAAAAAGGTCAAGAGTTCAAATTTTCCTTTTGCTGGTAACTGGTGACTGGTGAGTTAAGAGCATTGATGTTACTCAAAATTCTCAAAAAGGTTGATTTCAATATTTCATAAAGACTAATATGATCTCCTTTTCTTTTTCACAATGCGATATCAAATGTTTTTCCCATTTTCTGGACATTGAGAGAGAGAGAGAGAGAGAGCGAGAGAGCGTGTGAACAGTCGGGGTATCTCAACTGCGGGTCAGAGAGAGAGCGGTGAAATGGTCAACAGAAACAGAAGCTGCATGGGGCTCATCTAATATTCTCTTGTCGGCCACACCTCAGAGAGAGAGAGAGAGAGAGAGAGAGAGAGAGAGGACAAGGACAAAGATGAACATGATTGGTCAAAGCTTTGACAGGCCTTTATCAGGGCCACGTGCGCTCTCTCTATCTCTCTCTCCCCACCATGTGACTGGTTTCTTTTCGTTGGCCTTTTTGATGCTCCTCCTCCTCCTCCTCCTTTCATCCTCGTCATCATCGGCCCACCGCCCATAAATAATGTCTGTCAGACTGTCACGCACGAGTGTTGACTGAGCTCGTGCACGCTCGTGCACGCTCTTATCTTTTTACATCAGTTAACATCACAGGTTATACTTAGCGCACGAAGCAATTGATCCAAGACAGAACATTAAGGGCCGTGTGAACTGTGCAGTAATCTAGGACTTTAGTATGTCATGTCTTATCGTGTTAGGACTCATTTTGTCTATTTTGTGATGCCACTTAGACGGATTGCGATGGATAGTCCTTGTCTGCGCGCCCTGAGTGCGAGGCCCGCCCGTGTGTGGACATCAACTCCCACGCGTTACCCGTCTTCTTGCCAAGAAAACTCCTCGACATTCGGTCTGCAAGCAATTATGGCTCTCTCTCTCTCTCTCTCCCCAGTTTATCTTGTTGTCTAGCAGAAGTAGATGAAGCATCTCCGTTCCTTCTTTAACCCTTTCCGTGTGTAGTGACGGCAAAGAAAAAAGTATACTGGGGAAACTTAGAATTGGCTCAAACCAGAGAATAGTTAAGTGCAATGCAACAACGATCAAAGTATTTTTTGAAAATATGGCAGCATTGTGCAATTGAACTTCTTTCTTCCCTTATGGCCAGAGTGCAATTGAACTTCAGTTTCAGTCCTTTGGCACAAAGTTTCCTCAGTATTTGAGTACATAGTATAGATAGTCACCTTCAATCGGGTCACTGTGATTTCGCAATGGCTTCCATCGAGGTTGAGTTTGACTGAAAAATCACGTTACAAACGCTTTGCCCATATGCGACATAACATTCCCTGCCCAACCATTCATTGTACCAGTTTTGTCTGTTTTCAACAGCAATGGCATAAAGAGAGAGGCACTTCAGATTTATCAATAACTTGGAACCATGGCCTCTTTAACAACACAGCTGTCCCAACATTGTTCACGTCTTTGCCAAGAAAACATTGAACCAAGACAAACCAACAGGTCCAGCCGAAACACTTCCCTACAATCAGGCAGAAACATCTAGCTTGTGTCTATGGATTATTTAAGGGAAGTTCCCACAAGCATCCTGGCCCTCCGGAAAAGGTAGGGCAATTCATTAGAGGTTCTTCTCGAGCAATTTCTTGCCGAATGTCGTGATCTATAAGCCAGATAGCTAAACCCACAACTCTCATTCCATCCGTGAAGATTTTATGGTTCCATTCAGTATCGGCAAACACCATCTCACAACTACGAGGAATTACGTACTTTGTATGCACATTCCCATCTGAGATACTCATCATCCATCTCTCAGCCAATAGCCGTTTTCATGAATCTGACATCGGAATACAGACGTGTGTAGATTTTAACATGTTCTAAAGAATAAAGTGGACAAAACTCCGATTGTCATGAAGGTATTGTTGGACAGGAGAAGGTTCAATGAGGCTACATTCTTTGAGAGTCAAACTTATTTGGCTAAAATTAGATCTTCAAATCTCTCATGATCAGCTTCTACTGGAGGGAAGAGGAGGTACAAAGAGGATACCTTGCCATGCTCATGACTCATGGATTTCGCTAACAAATACAACCCAATTAGGACCCATTCCTACCTAGAGGCTAGAATGTCCAGTCAGACATTCCAAGTTTGTGAAAAGTAAAGTCGGAGAACCCATTTCTACAAATTCTATTTGAGATATAACAAGGAATTTAAGAAACAATTAACCGTTCAGGAATAAACCTGTTGTAAGTTTCCAGCAACAGTTAGGAAATAAGTTTCATATACTTTTATCAAACATGCCTCACAACATTTACGTGTTCACCAATGTGAGAAGAGATTCAGTTCAGAGGACATAGAAACAAAAGCTGCATCACCATTACTTACATGTCAAGTTTCTTAAAAACCCATGGTTACAAAGGTACGAATTAGCAGGCGATGGAGGCCAATTTTACATGAACCTGACATCAAAAAACTGCCCCAATCCTATCTAGTCAACCACCTTGCTCCCGCCCCAAGCAAGAAAGCTATCCTGTGATCCAAATTCCTGAGAAGCACATGGAGAGCAAGCAAAATGAAAATTGTATGATACCCAAGAAAATAAAGAGGGAGCAATTCATAAGAAGAAAAAGGTTTTGTACCAGCTGGCTCAATCGAAAATCAGGAGGGGTATCAAGCTCAATATTTGCTGGATCAAGTGCCAGATTGTGGCACTCCTCCAGATCCTTCTTCAAGTCTTCAGGTCCTAATTTAGCATAATCAGAAAGAAGGATTCTTTTTTTTGACTCCACATGGTGGTTTATGTCATCTCTATTAGGAGATTGAGATTGAAGAAACTCGTCACATAAGGACAATCCCTCCACAAGCTGTTGTGAATCCAGTAGATTCTGTGACTCACTGTCCCACCATTTTGACTCTTCCTCAGCCTGTTGATCACCATCTACCATCATTTCTGGAGCAGAAATGGTTTGCTCACGATGCTCGGGATTTTCTATTTCCAGTGGACCATCAAGATCCGCACACTGTGTCTCAACATGCTTTGGTTGCAAGCAGCAAAAGGCCGAAAAGAATAAGTACTCCAAATTTTAATGCATGTCAGCAAAAGGGGAATAAGAACTCTACTGATAAGTGATAACCCCTTAATCATGATGAAATTGCACGAACATGATGTGATTTTTAAATTAATCAACCCTGTTTAGCACTATCTCACTAGATTATGCACTTTTTTAATCCAAATTAAGTATCAAGAGAAGGAGGCCACAAGTGTTAACATATACCTATAGATAGTAGTCAATTGTGGTTATAAATAAATGAGCTACAATTTTTTCAGTATCTCTCATGCTATATAAATAGAGCTATCTTATGTACACTTTCATTATGTTAATGAGTAAAGATGTGGCAGTATTTTCTCTCTCCCTCTCTTGAAGATCCTAGAATACTTAGGACAGGAAATAAGGATCAGTAAAATAGCAGGCGGGGAATGTGTATGTTGAATTTCACAATACAAATTGCTCTTTATGTAATCATGTTCACATGCTCAGAAGAGAGTGCTGTAAGTCGGAGCCGCCCTAAATTTACAAGTGTGTGTCAACATGCACGTTTTTGTTGAGGAAACAAAATATCTCTCTAGATATATATGTACATTAGCAAGATGTCCATGTATTTCATGGGTCTAAGACTATGTTTTTTACGTTACCCAGCAAATTGATTGTTAATTCTATTTGAATTCTAAAAATTGCATGCATTAAATGTAGACCGGAAGTGTATCTCGATCCTTTACAAAGTCCATGAGAATTGCCTTATGTTTTTCCTTCAATTAGCCCAAACACATACCACTTATCGGATATAATCTTGGCAAAGCAACACCGGTAACTTTTTGTTGTTGTTGTTGATTTGCTAATATTCTTTATCATGTTATAATACTATTTTATCTTTAAAAATGTGCTATGATTTTTTGTGATGATGGATAGCCTTTTCATTCATACATTACTATCAAGTATTCATGAAGTATACTTTATAATGAGTATTTATTTAAGACTTATTGAAATCAATATAATATTGAATATCCTTCAAAAGTTTATTGAAAAACTTACTGTAATCCTTAATTAAATGTTTAATCTCACCAATTACATAAAGCAATTAGAATTATCTTCACAAACTATATAGTGATAGGAGTTATCTTTGACAATTCATTAATCATATCTAAATACCTTTAAATTTTTAATTAGTGGACCTTTAATGTTATTTTTCATACCTGTTGAAGTGTAATTATCATAAATATTAAAAAATTATCTCATTAGAGTTATATCTAATTATGCATTTTATGGTAATAGTCATCAGCAATTATGCTTTTAACCATATTTATTTACAGAATATGGGAATGCGTAATATATTTTAATCCTTTAAAGGCCATCTAACATAATCTATTAGTGAAAACATTTTGCTTTTATGTGTATCTGTATATTATTCAACTCTTTCACAAATATCTAAATTGCAAAGTGATGAGAGTTATCTATAGTTATGCTTTTAATCACAAGGTCATCAATTTTTAGTCATATTTATTCATAAAGTATGCACCAGCATGTTATTTGGCACTTCAAAAATATGAAAAAAGAAAAATGTAACAAAAAGGTCATTTCAAAATATTCAGTTATTGGTCAGAGATAAGCTATAATTATCTGGTGATTAATCTTTTTATTGATCCTCTAATATCTTGAATTGATCAAATAAAACACATCATGTTATAACCTAAATAATGATCCTCTAACATTAATATATTTTAAATTGCTCTTTGAACATAAATGATTTCTTCAATAAACTGTTTGTATTAAGGGGTAACTTATAATTGATTTGCCAATGTTCATTTGTACGTCCATATTTGTTATCATCTTATTTAGATCATATTCATATCAGTTATTTGCTAAATATCGGCTATCATTCCATGTGATACTTCATCATCATTTCAATATATATTATCTATTTGGGACTTAAGATTTTGTGATAGGGGTATCCATACTTTATTCAACTTACTTTGTTCTTATCCACTATAAAAGTGATAGGACTGATACAAAATGTGGGACCTTGTTCTCACCAACTACAAAATAATTAGCATCATACCAGATGGAGGTATTCAACCATAAGAGGATCAAATGATAATGAACTTTGTCATATTTATTTATTCATGATATATGCACAATTGTGTGTTGCTGATAGATTGCTTTTCATTTTTGAATGTTCATTTATCAGAGTTCTGATGATGAATAATTTTTTTTATTAATCCTCTAATATCATTTATTTGTCAAATATAGCAATCATATTATAATGAGTATTTTAGTGCTATCACGTTACAGTAGGTACTCTTACAATGTCAAATGTGAAATCTGTCTCTTAATAAGATGAGTCAAATATGAAGTATTATGTCAAAATAGGTGTCCTCACATTATTTTCAAACACTAATTATTAAATATACACAATCATGGAATATAACATTTTAAACATTTGATATTACTTTAGAGATGGTCTTGAAATGGATGATTCCAATAAACGGGAAAACCAACATGTAAAGAAAAACAGGATAGGGAATTTTACCAGAAGAACTATATAGTTAGCGCAATTATACCAGAACTTTTGCACCTAGATTGAATTGATTATTCATCTAATTATATACAGATATTTCCAGATAGATTCAATATATATACATAAACAAATTATATTTTAACATTTATTACCAAAATATGCATATTATTATTAGAGACTTATTACCAAAACATGCAAAATGCCTGAAATTCAGAGATTTGCCAGGATGCATGTGAGTGTGCCACATGGCTAAAGTAGCGCGAGCATTGCCCGCTTTAATATAGATATATAGATAGATGTTATCTGATGCAGCTTGCATCAGTGGAGAAATAATAGTTTTACCTGAGCAAGGGGGCCTCCACAAGCAGAATCCTGAACCGGATCAGAATCACAAGATCGCCTCTCCGTACGAGGTGGGTTGGGCGTCGCAGACTTTGGACTCACTGGATCTGCTTTCATTGTTGTAGCATCAACTCTTTCCCGATTATTCTGTTCATTTTTTTCACCTTGATCGAGCTGTTGCTGCTGATGATCATAGAAAATTTTAGATATCACAAACTCTCCATCCTTCTCATCCTCTTCAGTTCCTAGATGATACTGGTGCATCTTCCAATTAGTTTTTTCAGATTTTCCTCCCCTGACCAGATTCGTGTACAAGACCATTATCTTTTTCCACCCCTTTTGAATGCCATCAACCATGACAGGTTTAGTCTTGCCCGTCTTATGCCAACGAACATCACCAAAATCATCGCCAAGAATCTTTCGACGCTTTCTAGTCCCAGTATTGTAAGCCTTAATGGCCCGGTGAAAGAAGTGAGCCACACTTCCATCTTGTTTAACACCTGTGGGATGCACTTAAGCTCAGATCAATTACAAGAACTATCCCCGCAATGAGTAGTAGAACATTTTGCTCACCTGGTAAATTCCGAGGATGCGTATAACAGATCCCATCATCTTCATCAACAGTAGGTATAAACTCCTCGATAAAAGGATGGGATTTCAAACCTTCAAACCCAGCTTTCGCAAGCAAATGATGCATTATTTCTGAGTCAGATGGATCAAACTTCACACCCGTGGGTAATCCTGGCCACTGCTTTGCAACCTGGAGAAGGAGAGGTCGCAATAGCCCAGATGAGTTCGCATAAAGAAGTTTCAGTTTGATAAAGAAGATAGGATAACGATTTTGCTGGCAATAGGTTTAAAGATTATGGGTAAAAAAACACCCTTTAGAAATCATGAGAAAAACAAAAACTTCAATTAGGCAAGCAAAGATCAAAATAGATGTCAGAAGTTAAGGCTACCAAATATAAAAGGTTTTTGTTAGATTTAACAATACTTCAAAATGCTATCAGCTCAAGGGATGTGAATGCGACCTTATAAACCCAAAGCAAGACAATTGAAATAAGTCCATATTTACATCTCTCACGTGTGTCTAATGTCAAGGGAAAATTTTTAGGGCATATCACACCCAAGTCATGCATTGATGAGCCTTCAAGCAAAAGAAATTTGTGAAGCCCTTAAGTCAAGCATGGTCCCTATCTACAGACTACAGTACCCACCACCAGGGCAATTAACTCAAATGAGATCATCAGTGCACATGATTCAAAAAACTCAACAACAGATGCATTTGACAGGGCAGATGTCCAGCACTCACATAACATGGAGATACCAGAAAATTATGAAAAGGAAAACCTCCCAAATGCAAGAGAAATATAAGTCACAGCTACTTTAATTGGTATATGGACACCAAAATACTTAGAAAATCCCAAAAGAGCAGAAGAAGCAAACAACAACTTCAATGGACCCAGAAAAAAATCCTAAGAGTGGAGAAAAGAAAGCTAGCTAAGAGCTACAAAATAACAAACTTATTGATGAGTACTTAGAATACAGATCATGATTCGTATTGTATCAATCTAACAGAGAACCTATAATCGAAAGAATGACTTGCAGAAAAAGGCAAGCTCCTATGATATTTAGAAAAGTATAATAAAAAGTTCAGAGATCAAGTACAAATAAAAAGAAGGTGGAGATATGCAAAGAGTGGATTCAAAGAGAAGGGAATAAAAAAAGGAGAGGAAGAAAAAGATCTCAAGCTCTTAAAATCTGCTCACTTAAATAGCCAAATTCTGCAAAATCAGTTTACTGACAAATCTGAATTGCTGACTATCGAAACCTATATTGACAAAAAAACTGCCCGACTCTTCATACATTTGCTAACTTAAAGCATAATTTAGGGAGACAGTAGTGAGAAAGCAGAATTTAAGGAGACAGTAATGAGAAAGCTGAATTTAAGGAGACGGTAATGAGCAAGACAGGAGCAACATACATCACTGTTATCAATGACATGTTGGCAATTTGGACAGGCTCTAGTTGGATTACTTTTCCATTTTACTTTCTCAGGATCAGAAGCACCAGAAGCACTCCTGATTTTTGTTGCAATTCTATGACTGTCCACCAGCCAGGATGGTCTGCACATGTTACAAAAAGAAGTACGGTAAATCTTCTGAGCACACCACACTAGAGGTTAGCTAGCCAAATAGAATACATGAACATCGCCATATGATCTTATACAAGCACATCTCGAGAACGAAACAATGAAACAGATGCTTGAAAGAAACTGCTAAAAGGAAAGAAACACATGGAATGATAAGCATGTCATGTAATATTGCTCGAGCAACACGTAATTCAATTCAAAGCTGTAGGACCAACTAAAAGTCTGCGCTGTCTCCCTATAATCAACATATATATGCTAGCTTATTCAAAATCACAACTGAAGCAACTGATGGCACCAGGTTTGCCATGACAATTGTTTTCTTTAAAGGTATGGCTACAGGCCTACAATTGCTATGAACCCACTACACATGTGCAAGGTGTGACATTCTTTCTCAAAAGCTTATGGAAATTTTGACAGGATATGAAAATATCAATATGCCAAAAGTTTGTCAAGTAATGATAGGTAATTTTTTACGTAGATATCGATCTTCTGGCTAGTATTAAAAAAAACATGAATTTTGTTTTTTCATGGTAACAAACACTTTCAGAAATAGTCCGTACTATCTCACAAATGACTACTATTCAGAAATCTATAGCAATCTGCAAACTGTGTCTTCGGTTAGTCTTATTAAAAATCAGGATTTAAATGGACAAAGAGTGCATTATATGACTACCGACGAACAAAATAATCTTACGGGAAATGTCAAACAAAAAGTGACCGCATGTATACCAATGGCTTAGCCTGTTTCTATCAGACATATGTGAAGGTAATACATAAGGCATGCAATGCAAAACATTATTGAACACACAGACAAGAATGTTAAGGTCAAACCCAAACTCCTTCCAAAGGCACATCGCTTTGTGAGAGCAGCCATTTCCCTAATAAGGCACCTTCTCATCAAGAGATGCGGCTAATCAATCATGAATAAAAGGACTGCAGCAAATGCTTAACTATAGGAGTAAATACTGTATTATAGGTGATCCGAATACAGATGACACAAACAAGTCCAAATGATAAAATGTACAATGAAAAAAAAAAAAAAAAAACTTTTCTACAGTTTAAGCTTATATCTTTAAAAAGGAGACTTTTCAATTTCGCATCAAACTGAAATGTGGAAAAAATGGAGAGAAAGAAACCTTATAGAAATTGGAGAAATTTGATTATTGAATAATACATGCATGATTCTACATCGATAAGCAACAAGAAAAGAATAAAGAAATTATCGAGTACTTCATTTTCATACTGATTAAAATTGTGTTGCTGCGTCGGATGTCAGCAAAAAAAGAACCAGTACACAGGTCGCGAAACTCATCCATTCATTGACTGAGCCTAAGGGTCGGTCATCGGACCAAACTTATGTGCTTACGCGAATGATCAGGCATCTGGACTATATTTCACACTGAGCATAATAACCAGCATTCAACATCAACATCGTGCAGACTGCAGACTAAAAACCTAACCAATCCATCTGAGCAAAACACACTACTTCATATCCATGACCACAGAGTCAAAACCGAAGCTCGGTGAACATCGCATAATCAGTTCCATTCCCCCAGACTCCAAGCAACACGGAGCTCAAACCGTGAGAACCGCGCATCAAGCAACTCTTTTTTTCTCCCCGTTCTTTCCGGCCGGGAAAACCCAAAAAAAAAAAAAGAAGGGTCGCTCGAGCGCAGAGAGTTCATCCCTCGCCAAACGAACCGATACCCATTACTCCCCTCGTCCTCCAAACCGCAGGAACGAGGTCAATCTCTCGAAAAGCTCGAAACTTTCGCACGAAGCGCGCACAAAGGAAACAGCTTTTCGATCGCGCGAGACCAGGGTCAACGCGAATCGACATTGCTGAGCCGAGCAAGAGGGAACCGGCATCGGTCGAACGGCGATGCCGACGTCGCACGCTTACTTACCCAGCCATTCCGGGCGATCAGAAGTGGGGGCGGGGGGGACGCGCTCGTCTCGCTCCGCCTGCGTTTGAATCCTTCCTGTGATGCGAGCAAAGCGAATAAAAAAACAAAGGAGGGGGGAAAGTGATTATCCCCTGTTCTGTTGCAGTGGAGTGATTTATTTTTACTGTCTTTTCATTTCTTCTTTTTTTTTTGCTTTTTAATCGCGTAAGTACAGCGAGAATAATGTCGGGTCGGCTTTAAATTTGCCTTTTTCCTGTTCGTCTTCCGAAGCACTAATCGAACTTTAGTTCCAACCAAAGCAAGAAAAAAAAAAAACGAAAAAACAATCGAACTTTAATCAAAGTCGAGACTAGTGCTGCGAGTGGCGGCAAAACGAGCGATTCCTCTGTCACGCGGTCGCACCAGAAGCTCGTGCGGCCGCCCTCTTAGAACCTGTCAAAGTCAACGCAGTCAACTGGTCCCACCTGCCATTTTTTTTTTTTTTTCACTACTGTGGTCCTCTTTTTCCCTCTCCTGAGGAGGAATCTTATTTATGATTCGTACCAGCTATCCGTTTATCGGAGGGAATACTATGTTCGAAAAATTATTTTTCAATTATTTCATATTTGCAGGAAAATTAATATATTTACAAAAAAAATATTTTGATAAACTTTAAAAAAAAAAAAAAAATTTGATTTAAAGAGAAACGATCTCCCCACTCTAATAAGAAGAAAATCATTTTTCCTAAAAATTGTTAAATATATGAAAACTTAATCATATATTTAGAAAATTAATGATTTTAAAAATATTGATAGACAGGAATATATGTCTTGATATTTAAGTGAACGATAAAAATATTTATCATTCAATAAAAAAGTGCTTGGATATCTTAGTAATTATCGTAACCGCTGCGAATACGTACGCCCTTCTTTCCTTCTCTCCTTCCCTCTCTCTCTCTCTCTCGTGGTCGAGTGGATCCGGTCAGACCGGCACGAACCGGGACCCGGTCCAATAAAACCCTAATTATTTTTCCCAATATCGTTGCCACTGTCCTCTGTTTTCCTGTGTCTTTCTCCAGTAAAATCTCAAGCTCACGGAATCGCTCTCTCGCGCTCGCTCCAGCCGCGCGATCGCTCCCCTTCCCTCGCCGGCGCTCGCTCTCGCTCTCGCTTCGCCTCGCCTCGCCTCGGACGACAATCGGGAGGTATAATCTCCGGAACTTTCTGTAGTCGTTGCCTCTCCATCGAATCCCTTGAATTTCGATGCGTTGGGGAAGTCCAACGGCGACATTGGGATTTCGTTTTGCTGTGACTTCGTGGAATTTTGGAGCCGCAATCCATCCAGAGCTGTGTTCGCTGCATATCGTAGCGGGAGAGAGAGAGAGAGATAGGGGGCTGGAGGGGGAATTGAATCGTGGGCAGGAGATGAGTTGTTGAGCTCAAGTTGGAATTTTGTTTAGGTAATGAATTTCCCGCCGATGGTGCTTGCGCGTGTTTTGCGGAAGTTGGGAATTGTTTTGTGGGAAGGAGACGAGTTGTTTGATTTCTTCGGAACAGACGAGCTTATATTGCTGTTGTAATCTAGATGCGATTGACGTTGGTTTGAGTTAAGATGGGTCTTATGGCATTCGGAAGCCGTGTCGATTGTGTCGGTTTTGAGGACTGGTAGCTGCTGTTGCTAGTTGTTTGCTAATGAAAAAGGGCTATGGGATGGCTAGCCATGGGTTCGAGAAGGGGGAACTGTAATGTGCCTTTTAAATCTCTTCCTAATGCTGACCTCTACCAATCTTTAGACGCATGTCGCCCGTGATTGGGAAGATCACCTTTCCTGATTCTATTTACGGGGTTTAGATAAGTGGGAAGTGGTGCCACGAATATAACTACTTGTAAGGACCAATGATGCGTCTCATTCATGCAGCCGGTTTTCTTTTATCAGTATTTGTACAACTGGTTTGTTGACTTGATTATGTCAATGGTCATGCAATAAGTAAAAACATGAGTAAGTGTCTTGTCCAATGCCATTTTCAGTGTCTGCACTTGGTTATATTCTTTTTGTCTAATTATGTCTAAATGTTAAAGCTAAAACTTACTCTACTGGCCAAGCAAGGGGAGGCCTACTTAAAGTTGGCCTCATTTGTTGCATGTAGATTTGACTCGAGCAATTACTGTTCTTTTTTTTTGGGAAATAAGTTGCCTGAGGGCAACACTTGCTTTCTCTCAACACTTTAGTGATAGTGGGCAATTCTTCTAGTTGTTAATACTAAACTCTCAATATCGGTGTTCTTGATCTGTGTTAGTTTTCCATGATTTATAAGTTGTATTAATGCCGATAATACCATTACATGTGCCTATTGGTGTTCTTGATCTCTGTTACTTTTCCATGATTATAAGTTGTATTAATGCTGAAAATACCATTACATGTGCCTCCTTTGGCAGGTCCCAACCTGGGTTGATAAAGTTCAGATGCTAATCACAGAGTAGGCATCCTCAGATATTTTTGGGATACCTGTGGTTAATTATGAATTTGTACTTACTGGCAGCGAATGGCATCATTTTCAGGCTCTGCAATTAAGAGGCTGATAGAGATAGAAAATAAAAAAGTTGAGTAGATGTATCCTTTCATGAAAACTCTTTAGGATATAAAGTCCTTTGCATCCCCAAAGGTTTTCGCCAAAAGCCAAACCAAAATCAGCCTCAACGTCATTCCTTCTACTTCTTCCCAAAATCTCTCGCAAACCACTAGCCGATCTCTACCGCCATGAGCTCCTCCCGAGCCAAAAACTTCCGCCGCCGTGCCGGCGATGATGAAGACGATGATGACGAATCAAACGGAGCTGCTGCCATAGCCACGAAGATCCCATCAAAATCCACTGCTGCAGTCACCAAAGTTCCTCCTAAACCTAAGAAACCCCAAGCCCCGAAGCTTCTCAGCTTCGCTGACGATGAAGGCAACAATGAAACCCAGCCTCGCTCTCGCTCCAAACCCTCTTCTCGCCCCAGCAAACCTTTGTCCTCCTCTTCTTCTCACAAAATATCTTCCCTCAAGGACCGCCAATTGCCTGCCACTCCTTTGCCTTCAAATGTCTTTCCTCAAGCTGGCACTTACACTAAAGAAGCCCTGCGCGAGCTTCAAAAAAACACGAGGACCCTCGCTTCATCAAGCAGCTCTCGCTATGCTGCGGCATCGGAATCCAAGCCCGACCCTAAACCTGAACCAGTCATTGTTTTGAAGGGTCTCGTGAAACCCGATGCTGTTGAACAAACATTGAAGCAAGTGGATGAATTGAGCTCTGATGAGGAAGAGGGTGAAAGGGGAAAGGTGTTGGAGGAGAAAAGGGAAGGTTTGTATAGAGATGATGCAGAGAGACGGTTGGCTGCGATTGGAATCGCGAAGGGGCAGGATTCGTCTGGTTCGTCGTTTCCTGATCAGGCAATGATAAATGCGATAAGGGCAAAGAGAGAACGACTGAGGAAATCGCGGGCAGCTGCACCGGACTATATTTCACTTGATGGAGGGAGTAATCACGGTGCGGCTGAGGGTTTGAGCGATGAGGAGCCAGAGTTTCAGGGACGGATCGCGATGTTCGGAGAGAAGATTGAGGGTGGAAAGAAGGGTGTTTTTGAGAGTTTCGATGATAAGGCGGTGGATGCACCCTTGAGAAAAGGGACTGAGCTTGAGGACGATGAAGATGAGGAGGAAAAAATATGGGAAGAGGAGCAGTTTAGGAAGGGATTAGGGAAGAGAATGGATGATGGAACTACCAGGGGAGTAACCAGTACTAGTAACATTAGTGCTGTTCCTGTAGTGCCTAATGTGCAGCAGCCACAGAAGTATGCATATACAGCTTCTGCAGCTGGTTATGGTCCTGCACCAAGCATTGGGGCAGCTGCTCCTCCTCCTCCAAGCATAGGAGGGGCAATGGTTGCCGGGCAGGGGTTGGATGTTATGTCGATTCCACAGCAGGCTGAGCTTGCTATGAAGGCTTTGTGCGATAATGCAAGGAGGCTGGAGGTAATCTGTTTTGTTTTGTTTCCAGCGCTGTGGTTTTACTACTTGCTTGTGTGAATAGTTAGCGTTATCTTTGCATAATTGCATTGTAGGATGAAATGAAAAATGAATTTTAGTACAGAGTGGGGTCTTAGTAAGTTTTGTCAGTTCATTGATTATCTTGATGTGGGGCCTTGTTGAAAAATATATGTTTACTTTGAGTAGAGTGACTTAAGGATTCCAAAGGTAAATTGAACAGATGTTGTTTTTTAAGATTTAGTTTGATGGAAAGTTTGGAATCAGGTTGTTTGATAGAATCAGTTTTTGCGTTAGTTGGTCCAGAGTGGTGAGCTTTAATCTGAGAATACGACTTTTGTGTGAGCTTCTTGTTATGTGATATACTAAAAAGGGGATCTTTAACTGCATCTCATGAGGGTAGGCTGATATAGCTTCTTGGGTTGGGAAATCAAAATAATGTTGTCATAGCCACTACTCCTTAATGTTTATATAGATAATCGCTGCCTTGAGTGGAGCATGGGCACATCACGTGGTCATTTTTTTTTATCCTCTAGAAACCCACATTGGTTTGCTTTCCTTAATTGTAAAGGCTTGGGATTATAGGTGAACTGCCTTTTGCTATGTTGCACTTGGTTAGTGCGGTATTTTGGATGAATCTGGTCAAGTAGTATTGGACTTTGATCCAGGCACTGAAAGGGCATGTGTATGTTGAATCAGGATTGCCGATTGTTATTGAGGCTGATACCAGACCTTTCTTCTTTTCTTTTAATAGCATGGATTGAAATGTTTGCCTGCTAAGAGGGAGAATCAGTTCTTATGCCATTGTAGATCTTCTTTCTATGTTTTGCTTGCTACATGGTTTTGCAAATGTTTGGAATCCCCTGTCTTTTCAAGATTTGTCAGTATGAAGGTTCCCTTTTCTTCCAATAATGTTAAACCAGGCTAGTGGTTCCATTCTTCTCAGTAGAGACAATCCGTTATTTGGAAGAAAACACTTTTCTCCTTCAAGTTGGAGAACCTAAATATGTATATGATTCTTTTGCTTTCTGCCAGGAATCACATATCAAAACCATGTCATCTTTGGCAAAGACTGATGAGAATTTGTCTTCCTCATTGTTGAATATTACTGCACTTGAGAAGTCCCTATCTGCTGCTGGTGAGAAGTACATCTTTATGCAAAAGCTTCGTGACTATATTTCTGTTATATGTAAGTTCTTGCAGGTATGGCTTTATTTTGTATTTCTTTTACCGATATACTTTTACCATCTTTGTTAATATCCTTTGATCCATGGGAATGGTTTTTCTCTCTCACACACGCACATGCCCATCCCATAAAAGAAAAAAAGCACACCTGCATGCACACATGTTGCACCAGTATTCATAGATACACAGACATGAATAAATGTTAGTAGGGATGGCATTCTTTTACAACTTTTTGTGAGAAGTTAGGAAAAAGGTCAATTTGCTTAGGAATTCTTTTGGAGGATGGGGAAGTGATGGCTTGTGCTGCAAATTAGTTTGGATTCGATTACATCTATTATACCATAATGAAGTACATGGGCACAATAGTATGACTGTTTTGCCTTTTCTTCTTAAAAATCGAGTTCTTTTGCTTGCAATGGTGCATTACTTCATGAATTTATAGCTGTAATGTGTTGCCTACTTACCGAGAGCATATATCATTGCTTCACTCTTCTAGGATAAAGCTCCATATATTGAAGAACTCGAGGAACAGATGCAGAAATTAAATGAAGAACGTGCTGCAACTTTATTGGAAAGAAGATTGGCTGATAATGATGATGAAATGGTGGAGATAGAAGTAGCTGTTAATGCAGCCATGCTGGTATTCAAAAAAGGTGATAGCAGTGCGGCAACAATAGCTGCTGCGCAAAGCGCAGGCCAGGCTGCGGTCGCTGCAATGAGAGAACAAAATAATGTGCCAGTAAAGTTGGATGAGTTTGGTAGAGATATGAACTTGCAGAAACGAATGGATATGACACGGAGAGCTGAGGCCCGTCAACGGAGGAAAGCTCGATTTGATTCCAAGAGATCATCATCAATGGAGTTGGACGCTCATCAGAAAATAGAGGGAGAATCTAGCACTGATGAGAGTGATAGTGAGAGTAGAGCATACAAGTCAAATAGAGATTTATTGCTTCAAACCGCTGATCAAATATTTGATGACACTGCTGAGGAATATGCCCAGCTCTCAGAGGTTAAACAGCAGTTTGAAAAATGGAAAAGAGACTATTCTTCGAGCTACCGTGACGCCTACATGTCACTTAGTGTTCCCAATATCTTCTCTCCATATGTTCGGCTGGAACTTTTGAAGTGGGACCCATTACATGAGGATTCTGATTTCTTCGAGATGAAATGGTAAAGTTTTATCTTGCCTCTGGCTAATATTTGTAGTCATGTGGAAGTGAGATATCTCTGAATAGCTTGAATGTTTAACCTGTCTTGTAGTTTCTTTGGAAGTTGCATTTAATTATGTATTGACACTTAGTGGCAAACTCAGGCTAAAGCTTATTTTCACCTTTTCAGGCATTCATTGCTGTTTGATTATGGCCTGCCACAAGATGGAAGCGATTTTGCCCCTGATGATGCTGATTCTAATCTTGTTCCGGGATTGGTAGAGAAGGTTGCACTTCCCATTTTGCATCATGAAATAGCCCATTCCTGGGACATGCTTAGTACGAGAGAGACGAAGCATGCTGTGGCTGCCACAACTTTGGTCACAAATTATGTTCCAGCTTCCAGTGAGGGTCTGGCTGAATTGTTAGTTGCAGTCCGTACTCGCTTGGCAGATGCTGTTGCAAAACTTACCGTATGTGTTGTTGAACGGTTTATTTTGATATACATGCATACAGCTCATAGATTTTTAATATGAATTCTTTGATGTCCCATCCACAGGTGCCAACTTGGAGCCCTCTAGTAATGAAGGCAGTGCCAGGTGCTGCACGGCTGGCAGCATACCGCTTTGGTGTGTCTGTCCGTCTGTTAAGGAACATATGCCTGTGGAAAGAAATCCTGGCATTACCAGTTCTGGAGAAGCTTGCTCTTGATGAGCTTTTAGGTGGGAAAATCTTGCCTCATGTTCGGAGCATCAGATCAGATATTCATGACGCAGTGACAAGAACTGAACGGATCATTACATCTTTATCTGGTCTTTGGGCTGGTCGGAGTATGTCTGGTGATCGCAGGTGATGAATAAGTTCTTTTTAGGAGACCTATGACTAACCTTAATCTGAGTTACTAATTTTGCATTTGCTAGTGGTGCATAATATTGTTAATATAGCATAAGTGATTCTGTTTGTTTATGTTTACAATTTGTTTTTTGGTGACTGTGGTAGTACAAGTCGATTTTAGTTTCATTCCTAAATACATTATTCATTGACTCAGAGGGTTATTTATTTGGTAATTCTTTGATCTTAACTCTATTCTAGTTCTTGTCTCGTGTGGCTCATAAGAACGCAAGGTTTCTTTTTTGTTCTGTGCTTAAAAGTGCATTGGAGTGTCTGATTTCTAGATGTCTGGGGCAATTGAGTGGTTTGATCTTTGACTGACCATAAGAATAATTAAAAAAAAAAAATTGTCATCTCTGCGTTGGTTTCTTATTATCTTTTTTTTTTTTTATGTATCGAATGCTAATGTGAGTACATCATGCAGTCACAAGCTCCAGCCACTGGTTGATTATGTGCTTTCACTGGGAAAGAATCTGCACAAAAAGCACATGTTTGGTGGGACTGAGGGGGAGACCAGTGGGCTTGCCCGAAGGATAAAGAGGATGCTGGTTGAGCTGAATGAGTACGATAATGCTCGGGAAATAGTCAGAACCTTCCATCTCAAGGAGGCATTGTGAGACAGCGTCTTGTGCCAGCTAATTCTGAGCGGTGTGACGCCTAGTTCAGAGACATGATGACAAGGCACAATTACAGGGTAATATGCCATCAATGGACTCATAATTGTGCCCCTGAGAATGAGATGATATAACCATGCATATGGACGAAAAGAACAGCCGTGAATCTCAAGTGCTTTGATCTCACTACTAAAGGTGGCACGTTATGACTCCTGAGGAACTCTCTCTCTTTCTCTCTCTCTCTCTATACCTACATTTAAATCCAGGTTCCATCCCAATCTTTCATTTGCATCATATGCCCTTTTGGCCCAATGGACATTTGTAGAGAAGGCAGGCATTTTAGTCCTTTACGGTGGCAGTGTTGTAAAATTTGTTGGTGGTAACTGGTTTATTCTCACGAATTCATAAGTTTCTTTCTTGTTAAGGTAGCTACTGAGACCCCATCGTGCTCATATTTTTGGAGGACGAGATAGTGTCCATCACGTATCCACTTTACCATCTCGTTCCAATTGTTGTTTTTTTGGGCTTACATCAAATAACACGCCTCGGAAGGCGGACCTGATCGTTGAAGACATTTTTGACTGTATTTCCAGGAGAAACGCCCACTGTAAAAGTCGGCATGTTTGCTGTAAATGGTTGTTTCCAAGTAACATGAATCGTTGTTTGTCGCCCAAAAAAAAAAAGTAACATGAATCGTTTGAATCATATGTTCAAAAGGCTGGCTTTCATTCTTCTTTGTTCTCACTTCTCGTCATTGCTTCCGTTGTCATCTTTACTGTCCGGGGAACTCTAGGTGATAATCAAGACATGTATATCCAGAACTGCCTCGATTAGTTTGCACGTGCATGCGGTTGCTTGCGTGTGTAGAATGCCACTTGAATCTTGTCATCTAGTATAGTGATGCATACGGCTTAGTGACTGGAATTGTATACTTTTCGGGGCCTCTATTTGGATACAAATTGTATAATTTAAGGTGTGGTTGGTAATAATGGAAGAATTCTAGAACACATAGTAAGTGGAGATGGATGTATTATTCTTTCAGCATTAACAATCTAATTTATGAACTTCTCAAATGTACTCAGAAACAATAGTCATATGTCGCATGTAAGAACTTTCAACGGTTCCAAGTTCACGACCACGTGAATAGGGGTGTGCAACGGAAACCGCCCGAACCGGGACCGGACCGGACCGGCCGGTTTTGGGCGGTTCCCACAGTTGGCGGTCCGGTTCCCGGTTCCAAGGTGGGAATCGGACCGACCGGATCGGACCAATTTTTTTATATATAATTTATATACATATAATATATAAACACATATAATATATGAAACTTGTTGCAATTGGAATTGCAATTGAAGTAATAACCTCTTATGTGGTCAAGACAGAAAACTTATTTATTAGTTTTATCTTCTACTCGATGTGGGATAAGACTCTAGGAGTTCCTCATGCTCACTCTCTCTCTTACTCTCCTCACTTGCAAACGACAAGGCACTTCAAGCCTCAAAGAGTCCGACACCGACTAAACATTTAAAGCATAAAAGAGAGATTGTCTATAAAACCTAAGCTAAGCACAGATTTTACTCAAATTGTTCATGGCTTTTATGCTTAAAATTAAGAGTGAAACATATAAATTATTATTAATATTCACGCAAGTGAAGTTTGAATATTTTGCACGTGAAAACACATGTGAGTAGTTTTATTAGATCGCCCGACAACCGAATTGGATTGATCGGTCCGGAGCATGGTTGTTTTTTAATGAATGATCGTTATTTAGTGAAAAAAGAAAGGCCGATCCTATTGGACCGAACCGGACCGGACCGGAACCGATGGTCCGGTCCACGGTTCCCAAAATTGGGAACCGATTTTTCCGGTCCGGTTCCCGGTTCCACCTTGGAACCGGACCGAACCGGGAACCGATAACCCCTACACGTGAGACAAGCTAATTATCCTCTATCTATGATGTGGGAAAACGTACGTGAGTAAAATGTTGAAAAGCTAAGATTATATGACCATTATTAACCTAGCACCCTCAGAAATTTATATCGCACATTAAGTGATTTAATATTAAGTAAACGTTTATTAAGTTTGTACAACTAGCTAGTATATCCTTTATTAGGACACTTATAAATGTGATTCATTTGCGATTGAATGTAAGTCATCTCAGTAGCGTACAAGTTATTTGTAGTTTTGATTAAGATGGAAGATATGGAGATCCGAAGGGAATACCAGAGGAATTCTACTAGCTTTTTTTCACTACATAAAGTGATCATCTCATGGCATTGAATTTGTAATTTTCTTGTTTCAATTGTATGGGTGAATCCGCATAACTAGACCATTCAATCTTTGCTAATCTTGCATAAGTATAATTGCGTCGAGCCCTGTCGAATGCTCAAGCAGAGATTGCACAAGAAAGACCTCAAGCACAGTTTTTATTGTATAGCATGGCACCATCAATTATCAGATTTCGCCACAGGCATATATATAGCTCCCAGAAATTGCAAAAATAATGAATGTCAATTTCTGCAATAACAACAAATAATTTACTTGTTTCACTCACGTAAAAATTCCAAAATAATTGCCAATCATCTGGATTCTAGAACATGAATGCTTGAAGCATTTTTGAAGACCAACTCTTTCTCGGTAGATGCATGATATCTGCTTGAAGCAGGAGGAATGGTCTTCTGCAACTATAAGAATACTGAGATGCAGCTTGCAGAATCTGTTGCTCCAGTGAACCCCCGAAAGCCCTCTGCAGAAACTTGTCAACAGCAGAAACAAACTCTTTACTTTTTCCTCATGGGGTAGGTGTCCACATTGCTTCACTACTTCGAGACATGATCCCGGTATTGCTTGTGAAAGTCTCTCAGTATTCCAGGATGGAACGAGCCGGTCATCGTCGCCCATGACAATTAAAACTGCATCGCAAGAGGCAAAGGCATTAGAAGCAAGTCAATGAATCAATCATTCCTAGGCCAGTTGGAAATAGACACCCGAGTGAAACTTCTTTCTTCGGTGGGAAGTAATTTGTAAACCAATATCTCAATCCATTACCTTTCGACTTGTTTCTATTCTTTAATACTAAAAATCTGGACCGGCAATTTTCCCGGCCTTAGTTTGCAATAAAGGAGATGACATGAGTACAATAGTGGGATTGTTGTACCACCCACCTGGGTGGCGCTGCTGGCGGCGAGCTTCTCCCCCTAACGCAAGGGGAGGAGTTCGATTCCCGATCGTCGCAGGGTGACTTATCCGGTGGCACATGTGTGGTGGCTAGCACGTGTTGCCCCCAGGGTTTACTTCCCGTTACCCCGGGCTTTTCGGGCTGTCCGTGTTAGTACGGTGCGCGGGTTCCCTGGGTCATCAAAAAAAAAAAATAGTGGGATTGTTGTTCTTTTCCATTAGTGCAAAGTAGCTTATTTAGAATGAAGATTCAATGTTTGTGCAGTTTAGACCCTGTGAAGACTCGCTGTTTCTGAAGAGTCAGGTACTTGCGATGCCACATCATAAACCTTGTGGCGTGTGTGGACCCCTTTGAAACTCCCAAAAATGACTGTCAAGATCCACAAGGAGTGATGAGTCCAATAGCTTGTTGGTAGTTTGTTTATAAAACAAATGAAAATGTGTCTTATCCCACATCGAAAAGATGTGAGTGTGTACGAGATTTGGCACTAACCAGCGATCATTATTTGTATTTATTGAAAATTCGGATTTATTTCTATAAAAATTAAGTATAAAGTTTTATTGAAACAATACGACTATTCACAAAAAAGTTAGGGTCATTTTTTATTTATTATTTATTTAATTGATTTTTTTTTTTAATGTTTTTTCAACGTACCTTGGAAACGTATTTGTTCATTTTGCAACATTTCCCGAAATGTTTCCTTCGTTCTTTTTGCAACATTTTCAAGAATTACCTCTATTAGAAAGACTACGTTTGTTTTGAGATCAAACTAAAATCTTCTTCCATTTTTTCATTTTCTTTCGAAAGAAATTACAACAACTATTTTCAATTGTTTCTCATGAGAGACCCTAGAAAAATACTAGAATTGTTATCTAGTATTTTTATTTGAGACTTTGTTGTATCCTAGAGGAAATTTGCCAGTAACTATTAGCAACATTGTTGAGCCAATAAATCCTTAAAGAAAGTGATATTATGGCTCAAAGTCTGACTTGATTACTCTAAAGATCCGACTTTATTGTTCTACCCAATTCGAAGCCATTTTTCCCAACATAGCTCATGCCAGCGATCTTCTTCTTTTCCTTCTTCCTTGCATCCAACAATCCCCCTGCATGATCATGTCCTAAAGAGTCAGTCTCATAACTTGCTACTCGACTGGGCGACCACTAAAAAAAAACCATCAATTTCCATGCTTCATTGGCTGTTCCTGTTGAATTTATAACACCGTGATGAAGAAAATAAAAATTGGGACTTGCTGCTCAAATTTACTCTGCACCCAATGGACACTCCAACGAGCATTCAATGTTTTGCCTTGTGCTATATAACCAACTAAATCAAGTACTTCAGAAGAAAAAGTCCAGCTACTCATCGATTTGCTCAACAAATTAGCACATGCAATTCAGCTCAAATTCTCTTGTGGTTACAACACAGAATAGAAAACCAAAGAACGCTGATATACACAAATTCACCCGTGAAAATATAAAATTGACTGAAAAGCACAGAAATTGCAGATGGATTTCCTGAGTATTCCACACCTGTGCCACTCGCTGAAGAAGCAAGAGCTACAAGCTTAAGATATGAACTTGAGCTTGATTTCCCATGTTGCCAAGATAGGAACCTTTTGCTGATCTTGTTCTCACCCTTGATTGTCGAAGAACCATCACCTCGTAAAAGATTAAAACTTTTGACTCTGCAACACCTTCGCACTCTCATGGGCTAGTGTTCTTTGAGCCCCATGATGATGCAGGAGCTTTAAAGATGCAATATTCTGAGTGGAAGATGAATAATTATTAGGCCGAGCAATCCTTGACCTTGATTGGCCAAAGAAATGGAAATTCTTCATCTTTATACATGCCTTGTTCCCTCTGTTCGGAAGATAATCATTGAATCGTGTAAAACTCTCCGCCACCATGCCTCAGGTTGATCCCACAAGTCTGCTAAACAGATGTCCTCACTTGCTTCAGGGTGAAAAATAATAAGGGCAAAAGCCATCATAAACTCCAAACTATGCATCTGGAACTTTTCACTTGTTGCTCTTGTTCACAGAGCCCAGTTGACCGCTTGTCATGCATATATCCTATAGTTGATTATCTTCAAGTACTATTTTGTACTCATTGGAATTAGTGTGGCATCTTTCGCTCCGGGTGATTTCAGCCACCCGTGTTCCGTTTAGTCAATGCCCGTCATGAATGATCTAAGTGTAGGTCTTGCTTGTTCTCGGTGCAGCTAGGGGTGTTGGGACTGCAGCGGTGCAAAGCGGAAAGGTTTGTGGAGCCGTTGTTATCGCCGTTGCCAGGTGTTGGCCACTTTCAAATTATATGCCCTCGGCTCCTCGTAGATTGGTAGTCTCCGATCGAAATAAATCTGCTGCCATCCTGGAAAGTAATGAAAGTACCATTTTGCTGAACCGCTGAAAGTGCCTATTGAAGGACTTGCTTAGGTCCATCACATGGGAAACTTGTAGGGGAGCTGAAAAGGTGCGGTTTCCATTTGCAGACCAATTTGAGAAGAAACTGAGAAGAAACTGGGCGGGTGATTATTAGAAGCTGATGTAGATATTTTTCAATGACACATTTAAGAAAATAGTAGTTTGGCCTTCCCCTTTATTTGCCCTTCCACGTCTAATCACGGTATGCTTCTTTTCAGTGTATTTCCTTCTGGTTTGATTTAACTTGTCTGCTTTGATCCAGAACTGGACGGTGCATGGACTGTATCGGGACAGCTAAAGAATCCATCGACCCCGCGTTCTCGAAGATTCCCTTAGGGAGTAAACTCTCCTGGTTGGCAAAAGCCTCGATCACTGTCCAGATTTCTCATGCTTCTGCCCCGTCGGAGGTCTCAGGAGAACCCCACACTCTCTTCATTGTTCTGATCACATTAATGAACTTCGATTAGATCTCTTCATGTTCGCCACCATGGAAGACCGGAAAGTGATCGGGAAGGTGATGGTCATTTGTGACGGTCCTGGGAGCACAGGATCTAAAATTTGACATGGTAATGAGGCGATGCAGGGATGAAGAATGAGACTTCTACAGCTCTTCAAGATAAGACTAGTATCTGTACTCAATGATTGTCACATGTTTGGCTCTAGTAATTCACCTAAGAAACTAATTTCATATCAAAGAGAATTATTACGTCAAAACTCACTATCCATCTGTCGCCCTCATCACACGATAACCATTTGCTTGATAACTCGTTAGAGCTTCGACGCGTTTTAATGGGAATATCATCACGTTTTAATCAAACCGACCGAAGGCGAAAGGAGACTAAAGTAGGAATTTTTTTGTAATAATAAAGTCGGAATTAACATAGATGTTCAAGTAGAGATCAAACCCAAATTTGGGCTAATCACGAGCACTTTTTCCGGGCCCAAAAGGCTTATGGCCGGGTTCAAAGTTCAAAGATGGTCCGACTGCATGCTCTAGGCATTTAGTAGGCCCAGCCTAGTTGAGAAAACCTCATGAGGGAAAGTTGGGATCGCTTACGTCGTCTCGAGAAATCAGGAACACCAAAGGTGTATCGATTTGACTATGGTCCATTCAAGTATTCAAGTTGCGCATGATTTTGCCTAAACATCTCTGGTTTTCAAGTTACTTAAGGAGCACGGTGCCTCACTTGTCCTCACCCATCAAATTTTCCACCACTGTTTCATTTGAAAAGTCGAGTCGCATCGACAAAGACGTGTCGCACTTCCGGAAGTGCAAAGTTTCGTATTCAATAAGTGACGCTGAGGGGATCGATAATTATTCAGTGGATGTGAGGGTGGAGGCTACACTCATTGGAAAAATTATTTAAAAAGTCTTAAGTCTATTGCACGTATGCTAATTCAGTACCAAGTCTTTCAATTTAACTAATTTAGTCTTAAACCTTTTGATGATTTGCCAATTTAGTTCTCCCAACCAATTTTGATTGGAAATCTCTGCTATAGTGGTTTAGCTAGTGTTATTCATTTTATGTGGTACAGTCGATACTGACATGAACAATTTTTTTAATTTTCTTTTCTTTTTTATTTACTTTTTTTTCTAACCCCAAGTTGGCGACCCTCATCTGATCTAGGCAAAGGCGTTGCAACCCTCATTGGCCATGGGTGAGGGCCTCCATGTCGTCGCTTGGATGGGAAAAAAAGAAGAAAAAAGTCAAAAGAATTCAGAAAAATTTATAAAAAAAAAAAATTAAAAATCATCTTGTTAACATTGACCGTGCCATGTAGGACAATCAGTACTAACTAGATCACTATGTCAGTAATTTTTTACTAAAATTGACAAATCGTTAAAAGTTTTAAAACTAAATTGACACAATTAAAATTTTTTGAATTGAATTGGCAAATCGTGAAAAAGTTTAAAACTAAATTGGCTAAATTGAATGATTTATGACAAATTGGTACGAGTGCAATATATTTAAGACTTTTTTAGTTATTTTCTTTGTGAATATATGACTACCAAAGAAGACAAGTGAACAGTAAAATAATGATTTGACTAAAAAAAGGAAAATAATAATAATGACTTGAGATTAAGTATTTGCACAAATAACAATACTACAACCATCATGAAGGCATTCCAAGAGATGACAAGTTAGAACTTGAGAACATATCAAGCCTTTGCTTCTTCCAATATCAGTCTGAGAGATGACAAAAGAGAGATTTCTTTTAGTAGGTTGCAAAAAATAATACGACCTGTATATAATTCCCTTCATTATTTGCCATCCATAACTCCCAATTTGTCAAACAAACAATAGATATCAATATACTTCATCAGACTTAACAAGTTTTTTTATTTTTGGCTGGATAGTCAGCCTTAATAAGTTGTTTTGATTTTACATAAATGTACTTATGATGGATTTTGCATACGATTAGGTTTTTACTGCAGTTTAGCTACTGCAAATTAGGTTTAAAGTTAATGACGGAAAATTTTTAAGCAATATTTTCCTAAATAAAAGTATGTCCACCGGCATACTGCATAAAATGAGTACAAAAATAGGATTAAGAAGAGAACCAAAATTACTCAATCAAAACGGCAAAAATGCATGTTTAAATAGCTTATGTATATTTAATACCAAAAATTTTAAATGTGCACTCCAGTTATGCGGACCTTTAATGGATGTAATGTCTCAAGTAGGGCTTGGCCTGAACATTTAATCAGTAGAAGAACACAAACAATGATGAACTGGCAAATAATATACAAGATTAGTAAATTTTGAAGCTTAAATTTAAATTATGGCCTTCTTTATTGTAGATTGAGCTTTTTTAAATTCTAATAATTTCAAGTTTGCGGTTTTAAACATTTCAGATGGACAAAACTCATGAAATAGCAATGCCAAATGTATATTTCATGCAAAATATTGAAGGTATACAATTTGCAAATTGAAGATTTAAATGAAATAAGAGTCTCAGCACTCTTGTAATTGTGATTCACAGAGAACAAAAGGTGCCTGTTGTGGTATACATGAAGTTGAAAAACATCTACTACTTTGCATTGTCATCTATGTCGGCAACTTGGCAAAGGAGCATTTCAAATTATTTTAACCTTCTTTGATAGTTTAAAATGTAAGTGCTAACTTACCCATTAAAAAAGTGCGACACCATATGGTAAAATCCTAAAAATGCTGCATTCGTTTACATGACTTTCAGTCTACCCCACCACATTGCCATGTTTGATGGGTGCACAATTTCAACAAATTTCTTAAGTTGAGTACCAGGGCAATGTACTCAATAGTGGGATTGTGGACCAGAGTAGTCCTCTTCCCTTTCCAAGGACGTACCAGAGACTTGTGTGCTACTCATATTGTCCCTTCTTTCACATTATGAGTAAAGAAAAATAACAAAACAATAAAAATTGAGAAAAGAGAAAGCGAAAATAAACAAGGATTTTATCATTGATTACCTAAGAACAAGTGCTCAGATGCACTTGTCGAATAGTATCAAGGAAAGTTTACAATTTTCAATGCAGTGTTCTTGTGTTATATGGAAAAATTGTCATGAAAATTGAATTATTCCGTCTACACTATACTTTACGAGGGCACAAGATCCAACAAAGAATATGCAAAGTATTAGAGCATTACAGGTAAGAACACACTGTAATTTTCTTTCAAGAAATTAAGAATAACAGTATCTGGAAGGGGTGAAATGTTCCTGTCATTAAATTATGCACTCGCATGCACATCCAAATCAACATGGAAGCTGACCCTTCAAAAACAAAGAAAGGAAAAAACAATAACCGGAAATAGTTCCCAGCTTCACACATGCATGGAATAAGTACACGAAAGCGATGATGATCCTCAAGAGCACAACATTCCCTAACTAGCCTGCTGCAAAATGGCTATACACTACGAAACGCAGAACCTGCATGCCTCATCGGGGTTCTGTTTCTTCATTTAGCAAAACATGGCTGCGGTGAAAATAAAAAACCCTTGAAAACATAATCCCTTGGAGAAGACGGTGACGATGGTGATGGTGATGGTGAAGGTTGGGACGAGAACATCATCGTCACGCAACCCAGAGAGACAAGATGGCACACGTAGTACGTCGTACACGCTGTCCATATACGGCAAGGAGAAGAGAACAAAGATCGACAGATACAAAATGGACCCGACTCAAATGAAAACCCTAGAGCAATCAATTCCTCACATTTCCTTGAGTGGGATTTTCTCAGAAGTTTTCTCTTGTCACGGAAAAGATTTGTCGCTCTTACATCTCTCTCTCTCTGCCAAAAGCCCGAGCGAGACCAGAAGCACCAGAAAATAATGCGGGAATTTTCCCTCCACCAACCACACATGTACAACGCCATCCTTTTTGCCTCTTGTTTCTCCATTTAATGGAGCAGTGTACGTGGTAAAAAAAAAAAAAAAAAAAAAAAAAACACCATCATATTGCCGGCTGTTTTAGTGGCCGAGAGAAACAAGCACACACCGAAACCCTCCCAAAAAAAAAAAAAAAAAAAAAGAACAGAGAGAGAAGAGAAACACCCGCAAGCATAAGGAAAATAAGAAACAAAGAAAGAGTAGAGAAGGAGAAAAAGGAAGTTAGAAGAAGATTTAGATATGGTTGACATTGTTAGAGAGACCTGTGTTCGAGGATATTGACGTTAGTCCTTTGCCTCTTAACATTCCCAGAAGAGGACTCGTCGCCCCCACCAGCTTTCTCTATCACCCCTTTGAGTGCCTCCTGTATTGAACTTATCGAGTACTGTTGTATTTGTTGCTGCTGTTCTTGGTGCTCTCCAATGTCGCCGCTCAAGTCCTGATCATGATCGCCGGTGACGAACAAGACATTCCTCACGCGCCCGCCAAGCGTGGTGATTTCAGCCTTCAGTGTTCTCAGCCGCAATGCCTTCAGGGTCTTGATGAGGTCGGGCAAGAGGTCAGACCGGTCCTCGCAGCACAGCGATGCCTTGATCACGAGTTTGCCGTCGACCTCTTCATCCGATGTGTCCACGGTGAGCTCGTCGGTCTCGGTCGGGATCGGGCTCGTCTCCGCGATCAGGGACGTCTGGCGCTTCAGCTCCTTCACGTGCTGGATCACTTCCGCTAGCAATGACGCCTTATCCGTCTGTTCGTATCACGTCAAAAGAAAATAAATAAACTGGAATGAGAACAGTCGCTCGACGAAAGAAAGTCATTTTGCATGGTTTTCCATATAGCAAGTTAAGTGCATTATCTTACCATCTAAAAGTATGAAACGAAGCATACTATATGCACATCATCATTTTGGCTTTAGCATACTCTATTGGCTGAAGCATAAAAAAATGAGGATGGAAGCCCACATTTACATAATGAATCTTTTCTTTTTGCCTTGGGGGAAGGTAATTTTTTGCAATGGACTGACAAGAATGCTAGCTTGTCTCTTTCCTCTTTATTTCTTGTCATCCTTTGTTTATCTAAACAAGAAAGGCGAAAAAGAAGGGGACTCGGAGTGGTTGATATCCGGCAAGAATTATCCACGGGAAGCCTTTTCGACTGCTCAAATGGTTTCTCTTTATCGTGTCAGCCCAGCAACATTAGCGCCTCTCACCCTTTTCGATTATGGCCTCCTCGGAACTACCCCCGAAGATTCGGAGATGGTATACCAAAAGTGTCAAGTAGCAAAAAAGAAGAGAAAAAGATTAAAAAAAAAAAAAAAAAAACATAACCTTTGCCATCGATCAAACAAAAAGAAAAGGTGGGTTATTTGGCGATATGTGGGAGAGTGCAGTTTTTATGTCTAGAAATAGAGGTTTTGATTTGAAGGGCGCTGTCTATGTTGTCTAATACGTCTACCAAAGAACTAGCAAATGTTAAAGAGAATCTAACCCAAGAGATCTCAACCCAGATTTCTCTCTCAATCTGAAAAGAGAGGGGAAAAAAATGTTCATTATTGTATAGACAAAACTAAAAGGGTTTTGCATACGACTCTCGCCAACATAAAATACGCCTTCCACGCTATACGCGTGCTGAATGTAACTAAAACTATGTAAGTGCCATTCTATTTCCCTTTTCTTTTGTGCTTTTAGTTCTTTGAGTGCGCGTGCAATTCTGCTGGGTGTTTGCGTGACTTGAACATGACAACACGATCATCGAGCGAAAAAAAATATGTGAAACATCTTTCTCTTTTGCTTACTTTGGTGGTGCTGGGAAGTAAGCTGCGCAGCTTAGCGAGGTGGTTGTTGATCCTCTCTCGCCTCCTCCTCTCGGCCTCGCTGTGGCTCTTCGAGGCGGCCAGGGCTTTGGCGTCCATTATCTCTTGGGCCGTCATCTTCCCCAACTCGGCTTGGAGACCAAACGGCGCCACGGCGCCAGTGGCACCTGGATGACCCGCTGCGCCCGCAGCAAGGGCGTCCGATAGGATCCTCAGATGGTCCGAAGCTGGGCCGCCGTCATAGGCGAATTGCAAGGGAGGGGCCCTTCGGTTGAAGAAGCCGCCGTAGGGCGAAGGTGGCAAAGGCGGCGGGGGAGGGAGGAGGAAGGGGTCAGGCTCGCGGACAGGGTGGAAGGCTGGGTGGGGCTGTGGGAGGGGCCATGGGAGGACGGACGGTGGGACTTGGAAGTCCGGGTGGAAGACTGCGCCGCCAAAAGTGTGGTCGTTCTGGTGGTGGTGGTGCATCTGGAGGAGCAGCTGTTGTTGGTGGTGGTAGTGATCTTGTAGGTGGTGGGGGGTGTTGTGGAAATTGTTGATGGTCTGCGAACACTCTCCTTGATCTTCTTCAATTTTTCCACTCATACCCACCTTCTAAAATCCCACAAGCTAAATTCAAGAAAGACCAAAGAGAAAACAAAAGCGAGAGTCTTCTTGCTCGCGGCCTTGGTGGGTGCTTCTTCTTCTTTCCTTTCCTTCCCTCTGATAGGAGCGAGAACGAAAGCAAAACGGAGGTTTTTGGAAGTTGGTATGCACTTCTATGGACGAAAAGCACAAAAGGATTATCAGAGAAAGAGTTTTACTTTCTGGGGAAGGATGGTAGGGCAGGGAAGACCTTTGCTTGATATGCAACTGATGAAGAAGGAAGGAGCTGATTCGCTTTGTTCCTCTCTTGTTCTCTCTTTGTTTGGGGTTTGAGAGAGCTCTCCCTAGCACTTGCTAGTGGTGGTGGAGAGGAAAAAGCCAAGGTTTAAGACCAGTTATGTGATCTCTCTCTCTCTCTCTCAATCTCTTTCACTTGGTAGGTTTGTCTGGCATCGCCTTTGAGTGTGTTGTGTGTGGGGGGCTGGATGAGACCCCTTTTTATCCTCATTGCCTTCAACTGAGTCTCTCTCGTGGGTTTTGTTGGTATCTTTTTGTTCCCTCTGTCTTCTTCTTTTTCTTTTTTTTTTGGTGGCGTTTTGATTTTTCTAATTTGCACCACTCTAAGTATATAGTCTAGGGGGCCTCAACTTTCCTTTCTTCTTACGGCATTTTCCAGCAACATATACATGTAGCTATCAAAAGATATTGGTGGGGGTGGTGGGGTGATCTTTTTTCTTCGTTCTTCTTTTTTCCCCTGCTTATATGCTCCAAAAGAATACTAAAATATGTTGCTCTGCGATTGGTTCAATCTGTATAATTACATTCTGTGAACACATGAGCGTAGGTCAGAGAGAGAGAGAGAGAGAGAGAGAGAGAGAGAGGGAGGGAAGCTAAAACGCAAAGCAAGCAGAGTGAAGGCAACACACAGATTGTCGACCGACCGAAGTCTCTAAAAAGGCTGATGCATCGTCATGATAAAAGGCATAGCTATGTTCCATCTATCATTCTCTTTTCTCTCTCTCTTTTTCCTTTTGATTTTCCCTTTGTTTTACTTGTGTATAATTTGTTTATTGGTCAATTTATTTATTTATTTTATTGCGGGGGCATCGTAGCCACCTTTCCTACCTCGGTCAAGCCCCCACGTTCTTCCATACTCGCTCGCTATTTCCACGCCATCCCAAGACCTTGTAATCATTGTGTCTTGGAACACACTCCACCCTCTCTCTCTCTCTCTCTCTCTCTCTCTCTATCGGCCTTCCTCAACAGTTTATCCACGTATAACTTTCTCGGTTTCAGTAGGTCAATACACTCATGAGAGAGAGAGAGAGAGAGTATGATTGTGTATTATGGTTCATAGAGACGAGGGCACACACTGTGCTAGCTACAGAACTTACATCTTAATAAACAGGGCCCCTGCCCACCAGTTGCAGCAACGATATCATACAAAGGTGGGTCGTGAATTCAGCAAGATAAATATGTTGGAGGAGATGTTCATTTTGCATGATTGTTTAGGTTTTCAAAATGTTGGAAGGATATGGAGTGCCCGTGACTCTATATGTCCAACCCTAGTATGGCTAATCCATTCGTAGATATTATAGTGTCTTTAGAAATGCAAATGTGGAAACATTGGTGAAACAATGGCTAATCCATTCTTGGACATTATAGTGTCTTTAAAGATGCATATGTGAAAACATTGGTGAAACAAAAGTTGGACAAATGAGTTGTGGAGGAATTCATAAATCTAATTAGTCGATATAACTTGATAACTGGAGTTTTTAAGTGAAAATATCCAATTAATTACATCAATAAACTTCATGTGTGCATTGCTTAGGGCAAGGATGACTTGAGATTAGTGGTAGCATCCTTAGTTATTATTGTCTATTTTGGATATTTTAGAGAGTTTTGACTTGATAGGCTTGTAACGAGATTTTGTCAGAGATAACTCAACCTAGTCCTTAACTCTTTCTAGTGGGGTTAGTGTTGCTTGGTTCCTCTTGACACATGACGACCCATGATTAACCTGTGTCCCTGACACGTGGCAACTTATCTTCTGTTGGTTCCCTATATCAAGATTGCCACATGGCATGATCCTATCAGCCAATTGTCTTAGTCCTATCACAATAAATACCCCCATCATTTCATTCGTTTTGGGAGACTTTTGTACTTCAATGTATGGAATTAGCACTATTAATGACCAAAGCAGCGAACCATTGAGAAAATCTCCAAAACAAGTAAGTTGACACTCCTCACCTACCACACGACGTCTAGGTACATTAGAATTGTCCATTCTTCCTTTGATATCCTCTCTATTTCAAAACGTCTTTGGTATGTTGCTCAACACTAACCCTTCTCAAGGCTTGAGGACTTCAAGAGAAAGTCTTCTCAACCATGAGATTAAAAAAAAAATGTTCCGGATATCATCTAATTGTGTAACACCAAAACATTTTTTTCCCAATTGGTATGTAATTAGGAGTTTGAAAAGATTATTGTCACTTATTTGTTTCTCTCTTTACACCTTATTAATGTGATTTCTAATTGTAAGTATTGTTAATTTTTTAAATCTACTACATGCGTGTCTACCATCTATTGTCTATGGGATATTTCTTTATGGACAAAATATGAAAATTCAGTGACAACCCCAGGACAAGTACCTTTAAGACTTCTTCTTCTTCTTTTTTTCTTTTTTTTTTGGTATCGAATCCTTTAAGACATTTGCTAAGCAGATATTATAGGGAAAATCTTCAGTTACAAACTATGTTAAAAAAAAAAAAAAAAAAACTAATGCATTAAGGTAAATGCGATATTTTCTTATGTTATACTTAACAAGTATACGGGATCACTCATCAACAAGAAACGTCCCTACTCGTGCTCCTTCTTCATGTTCTTTATGTATATTTCCTTCCATTACACTAGAGAAAAGAAACTTTAAAGCTATGGGAATCAAATAATCGTTTGCTCTTATTAAGTTAAGAAGGCAAGAGAAGGCCCAAGCACAATGGAAATAATGATGTTTCCAGTCGCCTCCCTTTTTTTCTCCTTTTTCTTTTTTTAAACATGTGGCGTGGTAACCCGTGCCTTCAGTATAATCACTGCTTTATTCCTCATCTCATAAACTATTAATTTGCATACACCTCCTCCTATTTCGTCTCCTGTAGTCTGGTCTGGCTTAAAGAGGTGAAGAAACGATTGTCCCTCGTGATTATTTTTGGCAAAAAAGAAAAGAAGAAGAAAGAAACAACGGGCAAAAAGCAAAAATAAATAAAATAAAATAACTAATTCGAAGGGAAAAGAAAAAAGAGGCCATGAAAAGGGGCGATCACCGCCTCGAACCTCTCTTGACCAACAAGGTCTGAGTAATTACAGAGTCATAATCAGGGTTGGCTAACAAAAGCAATAACAAGAAATCATTAAACCTAGTCGCTTTTCATTTAACCTTTTGACAGCATAATAGGGTTCGGACAGAGATTGTGCGTGTTTTTGTCGCAAGACATTTCACGCTAAGATGATACTCAAGCTACATTTCGTCCAAGACAAGACATTCAACTTTTAAATCTCTAGAATAAGTAAGGTCGTTAAAGCCATTCGGACCTTTTTCATAATTTTTTTCCTCTGATTTTGACAGGAGGATCGAAAAGTAACTTTCCTTTCGTTTCTTGAAAAAATAAAATAAAACCATATCCTAAACTCACGAAAGAGCATAAAATATTATAAGGTCGAGCATTTTTTGTCCCTCAGTTCATCGTGCATTAATTGACAAGATAAGCTTTCACACCTTTGTTATATATTACAATCGATGGAAATATTGTATCGCCAACGGTACAAATCCATACCTTCCCGACATTATATTATCCCCAATGTGCGCCATCTTGCTTTTGGAGCTTCAACTCGGCTTTATAAGAGCAGTACGGACTTATTAGGTCAGTGCTCTTCTTTCGTGTTTCTCCCTCTGCTATGCTGCTATTTGCTAGCGCATGTCGAGATGCTAAGAGAAGAAGACGACCGACCATCTTTTCGATTTTCATTAATTTTCAAATTCATTTAATAAAAAGAAGAGAGAGGAAAGAAAAACAAAATCTTTTTTTCCCGGGAGCACGCATGGGTACTTTTCGATTTGGTCCCCATGCCTTCATCTTTTTCACCCCCTTTTTTTTTTTTCCTTCGATTCAATTTCTATAATCTACTAATTTACATCTCTCCAAAGTTTCAAAGGGTTGATGATAACAGCACCTTCCACTATCTCAACATGTACCCACGAGAAGCGAAGCCCTAGCTTGTGGGGTTTATCATGACATCAACCCCACGCTGTCATGACGTACGCATTTAACAAATAAGAACTGTAGTAGATTATGTGGGTATGTGAGCCACGTGGTGCGATTGCTTCGTTTGAGGATTGTTTTCATGATATGTTGTATGGATGACATAGGATGTTGTACGAATTGTCCATGTTTTTTTATGAAATAATCCACGCATTAATGTGATGTTTTCCTTCTTTCTTTTATTTATTTTTGGCCGGCATGACCCTGGATTGTACTATTATCCAAAACCGTTCCCAGGCTTTCATGTCCATTCTGTTTGGAAATGAATTGATGCATTAGTAGGAAAAAGGCTTGCACAATTCAAGTTAGCATGACGTAGATTAAAGTCATGAGGACGTAAATGGCGCCAAATGACAACCCCATGCCAATGGACAATATCGTGTCAACGACATGCTCGGGTCGGGCTATCTATCTTTGGTGTCTATCAAAGTAAGGTTGAGGACATTGAATGCCTTAAAAGTTTCAGACCATATTTATTATAACATTTGAAATATCGGATCGAGCTCCCTTTTTAGAAGTCTATCGTTTGCCTTCTCATTCACATTATTGCATGGATGTGTTATACGTGCTCTTTCGGTGTAATTCCGGTTACACACATTCAGTCCCAGGCGAAAGTTGTTGACTTCTTTCCTTTGTTTTTCTAAAGCTAACAATTTGAAACCACGCTTGTGAGAGGAGACACTGCAGATATAGATAATAATTTCTCCTCTGACCAAGCCTACAAATCTTTGGCCAAAAAGAACAGCTAGACCAGCGGATTCGAAAGAGGGGAAAAAAAAAAAGAACCCTGAAAAATTTCTAGTGAAGTTGAGCACGGATTTGGACTAGAAATAGGAAAAAGGCTGCGCAATTGAGCTTCGCTAATTTGAACTGCGAAAAGTATTGGAAAAAAGGAAAGAAAAAAGCATGAGAAGAAATTTTGAGAATTCTAATGGCTCTTAAGCACTAGATGGACACGACCAAACGCCATTGCCTGGTGAACCTGAGCATGAGGATGACCTTCAAGATGGAAGAATTTTTAAAGCTCAACTCACAACGATGACACCTCCTTTTGGTGATTTTTTTTTATTTTTTTGCCCAATCCTTTTGCAGTAATTATTCTTCGGATTTGAAGATCTTGATTGAATTTTAATTTGGCAAAAAGTGTTTCGTTCTGGTATCCTCACGTGAAAAGTTCACAAAATCTATAATTAATTCATCTATTGAAAGAGACAAATAGAAAAACTAAGTATATCCAAGCTTGCGCCGGTAGAGCATGATATAATAATCCATTTTTTATGGCATGTTTGCAATATTTTTAGGAACATGATAAGCCCACCAAAGGCAGTAAGGATCAAGTCCAATAGGAAATGTCCATCACCACACAAGCCATCTGTCCCTCACAATCTGAAATGTAAATGCTACATGTCACAATCAACATCCATTGGTCCTTTCTGGTCCCGATACACCGGGCCTGGATTACAATGCATATGATCACCGCTTACGGAATAAATCGGCACAACTTATACGATATTATCCAGCATATGAGTAATTTGAGTTATTCCATTCAATTCGATTAGACGAAAAATATTAATCAAGGGATGGTTCCACAAAAAGTGAAATTCACATGTGCCTGTCTATTCCTCACATGGGATTTCGAATCCGAATCGCCATGTGCACACGTTCTCTTGAAGCTGCTCATAAGACTTCGCAAGCCCATATGGCCCGATAGTTACATTTAGCGTGTTCGAATTGATGACAGGTACACTCTATGAAAATTAATTAGTTGATTTCCTCTATGCACTCTGTCCCTCCAATGATTAATCAGGCAAGAGCAGACCCTAACATGCAGCAATGCATGCGCAAACTTTTTCGTTCTTAACAGTAAAGTGCAATGTTAGTTAGATTTTGTGTACTTTCTTAGATTTATGAATGTTTTTAGTACACAAAGTAAAGCATGGCTAAATCATAAGTTGACCTAAAAGTAAGGATGGCCCGATGTATGGAACAGCAAACAATTGGAAAAGGACATTCTGTGTTGGCCGGGTTAGAAACCTTTATACGGATATGACACTTTCATATCAAGAAAAGATAATTTACCTGAAATACGAAGTTCAAACAGGCAATAATGCTCTCAAAATTGCTCATCTAGATTAAAGTACTCCCAAAAATATATAAAAAATGAACTTACAGATCAAGAAAATTTATCATATCCCTATTTTCTAATAACAGGAGAAAATATTGATATCTAAAAGTAAAAATTTGAAATATTTGTGGTATCAATGGACCTCTTCGTTAAGACATGCACTAAATGTAGAACTAATTTTCTTACGGTTACATTTTTTTTTTTGGGGGATGGGGGAGGGATTCAATCCCGTATCAATCATATGGCACATGCCCCTAGTTTGAATCATAGTACTCTTTATGAAAAGGTAGACCTACACCCAAACTACCAGGGTGACCCTCACCTGTAGTCAATTGTTAGCCATGGCATATAAGCCGTAAATGAAAGGAAAAAAAAGAGAAGAAGATTCAATCTAGTATCAATCATATGGCACATGACCTAGGTTTGAATCATAGTACTATTTATGAAAAGGTAGACCTGCACCCATACTACCAAGGTGACCCTCGCTTGTGGCCAATTGCCAGCCATGGCATATCAACCGTAAGTGAAAAGGAGAAAAAAGAAGGAAAAATTTAGAATTTTCTTTTTACAAAATGCAAAAATTGCCTATGTCCACATTAGTTGTCTGCCACACTATGTAGGATAACTAGTAGCTATGTCAGCGATTTCTAACTAAAATTGGCCAAAATGACTACGTTAGCAAATTGCTGAAATGCTTCTGTTTAAATTGACACAATTAAAAAGTTTAAGATTGAATTGATCGCCATACAATGAGTTTAAGGTTTTTGGTCAATTATCCTAGTTTGAATTGCGATATTCCTTATGACCTTTTCCCACTTCTTACTCTCACGTTGTTGGTGTTGATGTTATCATTTTCACAAATACTCATGTTATTGGTTATTTAATTTGTGGAACCCCCTCCGGACGGTTCAAACTTCTGAAACAAAAAGTGTGATTTCTATCCCTAAACACTGTGTCATCGACGTGATAACTCATCTCTAGTCAGGTTAGTGGTGGCTGCAAATTTCGAACTCTCCCTTCCTCAACAGTCACATGTAGCTATCAACCTCCGACCGAAGGGAAAAAGAAGTTCAATGAAAGCAACACGACCTAGAAAAAAAAAAAAAAAACACACCACTAATCACTTCTCCTAATGATATAGGCACTATTTAATCAAGCTTATTTAAGGTTCTTACATACATATGCACGACAGCACAACAGTATAACCCAACTTCATCTCTCTCTCTCTCTCTCTCTCTCTCTCTCTCTCTCTCTCCAGTAGGAATCATCGGTGCAATGAACAATGTTAGTATATAGGACTGAAGGGTCATGGTCCACTGAGTGCTGCGCATAATCCATGTGAGAGGAAGAATCGGAGAGGAATAATTGAAGTGTAAAGCTCAGGTTCAGCCCCAGTGGCTGGGTGGCTACTACTTTTGTATTTATTGAAACGCAGTGGGATCGAGTCCGTGTGTGGTCCAGTAGAAATGAATGGACACTGACTGTCTTTCTTTTCTCTTCTTTTCTTTTGGTTTTTTGTGAATGAGGGGGCAGAGAAATGTATATAGAAAAGACCACCCTTGCACTCTTATGAAAGTGAATCGTACATTGCTTCGGGCAGCCCCATTCAGTCCTATCATCGACACGACACTATATGTACAGATGCAATTCTGTGCTCACATGGCTTCGAACAGTATTATATTGGTCATAAATTGTGCGATACTCATTTACCATTACAATTGTTACAGAAACAAGCAATCAAATAATAAAGTAAATGGAACAAGAAAAATAAACCGGCCACCAAATTAACATGGTTTGGTCAATATGACATATATCCATAAGGGTAGCAGCTCAAAATCCCACTATAAATACACGATTATCAAAAATTTATAACTACACTAGAGTCACTCAAATATCTCATTGTTTTCCAACCCCAAATTACACCTAATAGCCTGCAAAGTGTTTAGCCATCGCAATTTCTCATAAGATAATCTCTCAACCTCACAAGGAAATTACACAAAATTTTAATACAAGATTTTTATGACTTCAAACACTCGGGATGTAATTCATAAGCACGGGCTCCTCTTTAATTAAGGAAAGTGTCATTTTTGAGTTCAAACTCAAGACATATTTTAAACAATTCCCACCTTAATTTGACATTTCAGTCAAGTCACAATCTCTTTACACTAATCCGAACTTCGCTAGTACTCTTTCATAGCACTTCATGGGCTCAACCATTGCAAACATCTTCCATATCCAAGCCTTGTTTGAACTTTTCCATACTTATGGACTTTATCAAAACACCAACTCCACTTGCACCTTTAATTGCTCTCCATAAGGATTTTCCAATACAAATAAAGTAAAACCACCGTTGCATCTACATCTATTAATAGACCAAATATGCACCTAGTCAAATTCATCAATTACGGCAACCATTGACTTTACAAACTCTATTTTGCTACAAGCATCATCTATATTGATTGTCACACTAGTATTCACTCCCTTAGGATTTGCCATTTATAAATCTACCTCAAGCTAAAAACCATCAAAATCTGTATAAACATTACCACAATCACCTAACCAAAAATAGTGCAAACTCATCAAATGCAACTTCTTTGCTTATAATAGATGAATATAATTCTGGGCACTACAACCAATAGCCCTGTTCACCATATGTACAACCTAAAAATATGTACTTTCTTGCCCTTCCACCAAACTTACCATCATTAACTTGAACATAACACAAGTAATAAAATATGCTAAAAATAAAATTATAAGCAACTTTATCTGACCACGCTTTTTGAGAGTTCGGCATCCAATCGTAGTAGATGGAAATCTATTCATCAGGTAACTCGCCATGCTGAGTGCATCCACTAGAAATTTCCTAGCCATACCAACACTATAGATTATTTTATGAGATGTTTCTAGTGAAGTTTTGCTCATCAACTCTGCAAAATGTTATGGTTCATTGGCACATGTACATTATCTCACTATACCATCAGTCATGCAGAATTTGTTTAACAATCCAAGAAGAAGTTCATACTACTATCAATATGCACATGCTTAATCATTTTATCAATATTCTTTTCAATCAAAGCTTTCAGCTGCTTGATCCCAACAACGGAAAAAGGGATGATTTCTATTGCTATCAGTATAGTGTAATTTTTAATGGCATTTTGACCATCTTGATGATCGTCTTCACGGAAGGATCTCGCAAGTTTGTTGGAAAGCAAGGCATTACATATGTACATGCGTGTGTTTGTTACTCTATACGAAGTGACAATTGTGGACGATCTCACAAGCCAGTCGAACATCATTCGGATGTGTTGCTCTATTCAATGAAAATAATAATAAATATACCTAAATTTGCATGGAAATGTAAATTGGGCACAAGCCCTAGCTACATCCCTGGTCATCGTGCGGATATAGACATATTACATACATAAACACATATGCGACAAAGAATCAGCTACTGTTTTCAAGAGGACAGGCGAAAAGCGGACATGAAGAATGATAACTGAGAGGGTCAAAAGCAGTTGGCGTAAGAAGTTCTGAGTCACGAAGAATGAGACTTCACACACCAGAAAAGCTTCCAAGCATTTGCTAGACAAGTTCTTTGCCAGTTGGTCCAAAAGCAAGAAGAAGCTGAACCTAGCAATCCAAGAAACTAGAACTCAACCAATCACAGCCAGAGAGCGCATTCCTCGTTCGTGACTAACAAGTTTTGCAGTTTTGGGATGACATGTCTTTCAAACCCTTTTTTGGCGGCGACCCTCGCTGTTAAAATTCGAGATTTAGTTTCCTTAGTAAGTACAAACACTCCTGCATTCGGAGATGTTGACCTGAAATTTGAATATGGGAGAGAATCAGTGTACCCAGTTTGTTCTAATAAAGGAAAACTTAATAATTAGGGAGCAAGACCTAAGGTATAGGAGAATCTTGTTGTTTAAAGAGAGCCCTAACAATGCGCTCCTTTCCCATCGTCGAAGCGAAGTTAAACCTTTCTACGTGATTGCAGCTTCGGGGGTGGACAGATACAGAAATTTGCTACATCTCCTGTCAAAGAAAGAGGGGGAAGACGAAGACCCTTTGATTGTGCCTAAACAGCAGGTGAGAAGTCAACAATATGGACGGCCACAGTTCCTCCCAAATCAAAGGAGATCTCCTGCTGGGACCCAAACGGAAATCACAGCCTTTTTCACGGAGCAACTCCACACGCTAGAAAACAAGTGTTGGTACCCTCCCCTTCCGAAAGAGACTACTCAAACACATTTGATTTAGAAATATACCCATCTTTCATCGATATTTGATTATTCATCACGCCAGAAAATAAATGGTGGGTTAAAACTATGCAAGCTTTTCTAACAGGAAAGTTTAAAGAAAGAGAAAAGGAAATGGCCCAACCAGACAGCTGAGGACACGGCAGGAATGATGCACTGACTCCTGAGAGAGATAGATAGTTCATAAGTAGGAGCAGTCTCAATCACAGGGGATTTTTATTCCCCTGTCTGAGTTTGGGCTCATGTAGAGTCAAAAGAGTATGCCCAAGTTTCCAAGGAGTGTATCCCCAAAGTGGGACAGTGCGTTACCTGAATTTTCCTTAGTCAGACACCCTCCGACTTCATTTTCTAAACATATTGTAATGAAAACTCTAACCGGTGTAGATGCACAAGATCCGTCAGATTTTCCTCATCGATGTATATCTTTTGTATCAGAATTTGTTTTGATAGACATGAAGGTCTTGAGTAAGGAAATTATGAAGCATCACGAGATATGCAAAAAATGCTCTGATCATATGATGTAAAGTGGAATGCTAGTATTTTGTGAATGTTAAGATTAGTAATTTTTATTTAATCTTAAAATCAAAGCTTCAACAACTACGTCAACATCTCAAATCGAATTCACTTATAATAATCACTGATTATGTATACTTATTTGATTAATTTTGTGTCCGTGCTGCAATTTATTAAATGCCAAAATAAGGTTAGATCAAAAGCAAGAGTTAAAAAAAAGTAAAATAGGGATCTAGAGGAAAGTAAACCTCTAACTAAGAAATTCTCGAGCAGCCTTGTCATCCATTTATTATTTAACGTTTTGTGTTTTCCACTGATTCAAGTTCATTCGAAAAGCAAGAAATCCATAGAAATGCTGGGTTTGGAAGAAATTATATCATTAGAAGTTCTCAAGAGATCCTCGTCCCATTTTTACTACTTCCATCCGTTTATTTATAAAATATTGGATACAAATGGTAGCTTTAGGGTTAGCTATAAATAAGTATAGACGAAGGAAGGAAAAGTCGTCTGAAAATCAAAAAGGAAAAGTCATTGAAAGACTTTCCAAGGGTTACATGATCTCGTTACTATTATCATCACCCAATCACTTTAATATTATATATTATATATATTAATATACAGATATATATATATATGTATATATATTTATACTCGCAAGTACCAAAAAAGCGACGCATGACGCTGAATATTCATTTGTCCCAAAGCCGAAAGTGAAGAGCCCCTCCTCCTGACTTTTTGTCTAGAGAATGCAGGGGTGTGTGCCCTTTTTTATCCCCCCTACCTTTTGATTCTTGACTCGAAAAGAAGGCTATCGGCTAGCTGGTTTCTTGAAACGTAAGTCAAGACTCGTGTAGAAAGCACGCCGATACAAAGAAGGCGTTTGCTGTTGATTGAATCATACGCCATGATCGATCAAGAATTGCTATCATTGTACCTCTTTGCTCTAGGACCTTAGTGTGACGTTGCTTTATATATGACCCCGATAAACAAAAAGCTTTCCGTGGGTAACTCAGTTTCTCGAGCGTGATAATGCATCCAAAATTTGCAAAAGAATCTTCTGTGGTTATACTTTGGTTTGACTTTAATTGTATTGTCTAAGAGCCTGATTTGATAACCCAAATAAGTTCTGAAAGTTGAGAATTCGACACTCAATGAGATTAAAATCATTCGATAACTTTAAATGAAATCAACTTAAATTAATTAATTAAGGCTAAAACTCACTTAATCTAGTGAGTAAGGGATGGGTTACTCAATTTATCCATAGAAAATTGATTGACGGTAATTAAAATCTTGCTAAGTATATATGTGTGTGTGTGTGTATATAGAGAGAGAGAGAGAGAGTATGAACATGGGAATGAATTACTTAGCAATTTTCTCTATCCCTACACAACTGCGGGTTATCATCTATAAAGGGCAAAACCAGGTATTCTGTTTCATCTTCAACCAATCACTCACGCTTCGCCGATACGCGTTGCGTTTCGATGCACATGCACGCATCATTGCGAGGAATGCCATGCTTAATTTGGGGGATGGGCAGCTCCTTATTTAATTAAACTTCAATCAAGCAGCTTAATCAATGATTAAAATGATAACCACTTTTCGTTTCCCCTGCGAAAGCTATGAGAAAAAAAAGGACAAACAGACAAAAAGCGACCTCAGAATCTCTGATCAATGAAAGCCCCAGAAGAAGTGTATCCGCGACACTTTCCGTCCGAATGTTGGGCGACATGATTAGTTAGCATTAGCTTAAATGGGTGACATGATTAATTAGCATTTGCTTATGTTGACCCTCTGAATTCACCAACCCCTACCTAGGGTTTTATTTGATCTTGTGGACCAATTTGTCGATTTGGCTAATCGTTCATCCACATGTTGATCAGCTCAAGACCTTTGTTGGGACTTTTATTTTGTGATTAGTAGATGTTAGCCTAAGACCTTTCATGCCATCATGTGAAATGGGTTCTTTATGTCACATATAAAACATACGTTTGATGGCCATAGTTCCATTATTACGGGTCACATTCATATTATCTTTCCATTAGCATGTCTTATTTTTTTACTTATTAATATAAATCGATCCCTGACTTAACTTGAATCGTTATTCATAACGTCACTATGTCATCGATATTCATAAGTTTTTGGTCCGGGGGTTGCAACACAATTCACTATGATACATCCATCATCAACAAATCCCACCAAAGATTAGATCCATGAATTACTCATAATGAGAACTTTCCAACTCTTTTTTCTGCTACAGATAACTTCTCCTTTCCTCCACACATAATTTCATGTGTGCTCTTGATTGATCCCTCTAAAAAGTCAAGAGCCTTTATCTCAGTTGCAATTCTACACACAAACTTTAACTTTTTGTACCTCCTCTGTTCCACTTACCTCCAAGTGAAAAACGCTCCTGATCTTCACTTATCCTTCCCCCCTGAAAAGACAGTACCGCACACATTTATTATTTTTGCCAATGGTTAGTCATACTTCATCCCCTTTGGTTCATCTGCACCACAGTCTAAAACAAGTTCCACAAAGATGCAATGTGTTTGTTAGTCATAAGCTCGTAGCTGTCCTTTGGCCAACTGAACCGGAATCCATCATTGCCTGAACAAAATTGTCTAGGTGTGCTCGGTTTCTTCAGAATTTGGAACATAGGGTCACGGTTATTGCTTGAGATCAGTGAGATGGCATATGCCAAGAGAGTGACAGAGAAAGAAAACTACGAATGTACAACATGAGTAACTTTGACTCGACATGTGAATGATCTCTTCTCGCATGGCTTAAATCGTTATAGTCGCGGCTGAGAATTGGAATAGCCAAAACCTTAGGATTCTTGTTAGCTAAGCGACATGTAGTATATTGGAGAAATGCATAACTTTTATTATGTCATCGAGGTGTCACTTTTTCTCATTAAAAGTTAAGGTTGGATGGCGTCATATTAAATTTCATTAACATTCTATTCGTGTTTTCCTTTGTAGTTTAAAATTATAGCGCTTGGTGGGATATTTGATTTCAACATTATTTGTTTATGATGAGATCAAATTTCCTATTCGTTTTAGACATTTGAAAGTTTTCAAATTGCTATTTATTTGTCACTATGATGCGTCGACCAAACAAGTTCTGCGGTTATTTAAAATCATCGTAAATCTGGTATCCTTACATAAACTTTTAATTTATTGATTCATTGAAGATACTCATTACGACGAAACAATTGCATAATAAAGGAAAAAATTAAATTGAGTTAGGAAAAGGCTCGACCAGGTTTGAATAGAGTCGGGTATGGGTTGATCAAACATCGGCCTGGCCCCTTACAAACGACCCACTTCTTAATGTGGACCCTGACGATCCAAACCCGAACCCGCCTGATCGCAAAGTCTAAAAGGAGCAAAAGAAACATGAAAAAAAAATAAACACAAAAAGCCTAAGGCCTTAAGGAGAGAGCCCATGGGCTGAATGCCCTCGTTGCGAACGTGAACTCGTTTCTTGACCGTTCTTCTTCACTCGGCTTGAAAGCTTCACGTGTCCATGGGCTTTTACCATCGTCAGGGTGCAACATGTCTGCAGCATCATCTGGTTGATGAGGACCGACAGCAGCTGTTAGATGAACTTGGACCAAGGTTAGGGTCCATCTGCTTGGTCCCATTCGATAGGAAGGGGACATAAGAGAGAGAGGATTCCACATCGTTCGTGCTAGTTTGGAGGAAATTTTTGGTTCGAGTGATGGCATGAGAGACACCATATTTGTCCCTTTGTCATGTGAAACTGGAAAGGGCATTGGAGCTTTGATTGATATGACGCCGATATTACTTCTACTGTTCCCATGAATGAAAGAGTCCAAAATGTCCATTTGAGAAACGAGTAGCTATGAGAATGATTTTGGAAAATCTAAAATTTGTAAAATTTCTTGATGGCTAGATCGTTCTTCCGCGCTTTAATATGATTTATTGTTTTTTTAATCAAAACACTCTTGATTATTTAAATTATTCTAATGAATGTATATGCCATTCTTTATGGCCGACGGTTTAATATTGATGCTCGAATTTCACGAGTTGAGTTGTCCCAGGTGAAAAAGCATTCGGTCTAGAGAATGGGCACCATGAATGAAAGAAGTCTCTTGAATTGGACTTTGAGGGGACCCTATGATGTTTACTTGAGCAATCATGATATGGTTTCACTAACTTAATGATGCCTTTGCCCAATCACGCTTTTGCCATCAATCATTCCCTCATACCCCTCTCAACCAGGCCAATCAATAGGTGCTATTCTCAAATCTCGATAGACATAGCACTAATCACCTTTGGTGTCGGTTCTCTTCGGATTGGGCCGACACTGACCTCTGAGGTTAGAACCTACTAGACACCGGTCGGACCTACTATAAGAGGACCGGCCAAGGTTGCCTTAAGTCATGGATCCTCAACCTAGCACGATATTAGCCCACCGGACCAAGTCGAGTTTGTGTAATTGTTTTTAGCTACGTGATCTAAAAAAAAAAAGAAAAAAAAAACTACATTCCTTAACAAATGTGCAATGCCGGTAATCCCCGGTTCGTCCTCATTTCAGATGGGAAAGGGTGCTGCCTTTTCCACCTATCAATTCCGGATCTTTAAGAAAGGCGTTCATCTGAGGGGGGTATTAAAGAATAGCCCGACCTTCACTCCCATCCCGACAGCTGTCTCCACGGAAATCGTTGCCCCCACCCCCACCCCCTTCTCTTCTTCCCAATCACTTTTTTTTTATAGACTGACAGCTGATTTAATCAATTAATGTACGGGTCAGTGGGCCACCAACGTTGCGGCAAGACGAATCAACTTCATTTGGTCGTTCTCAGTCTCAATCTCAATCTCAATCTCAAAATCATGATTAAACTCAAATGTGGCAAACATAATTGGCAAAAAAGACTCAGGATGAGCACATTTGACTAATTGAATCGAGGACATTGCTCTGATTCTCAATTCCATAAAAATGGAACTAAAGGTTTTTAGTCTAATTCCTAATTCTGAAAGGGAATTAGACAAAACAAGATCCATTTTTATTTTTTTAAATTTCTTAAACATGGCAACAAACCATGAAATAACAACAAGTCTATTATTTTGAGAGGAGAAATTTACCTAGTCCATTATATGTCATTTTTTAAGGGAAATATTTACTTTTAGAATGCCAAAATTTTGAGGCAAAATTGCCAATTGACCGGTTCCATTGGACCGGATCGTGGTTAGGTCAATGGTCCTTGGCCCAAAATCGATCCTCTCAGTTTATAGGTGGGATCAGACCAGATCAAAAACTAATCACCTCTAGAAAAGACATGTAAAAAAGACTCGGCCTACACCCATTTTGTGAAAAACGAACAATTTATAAGGTATTTTTCCAAAAACGGTCGCCCATCTCACTTACAAAAATGAACGAACTGAAAATATTTTACATCGTTTACGAAAATCTTTTAGACATAAATTGTTATCGATAAGGATAATATTTTTCATTAATTAATCATTTTAATCGTTATAAGTGTTCATCTTTGACAGGGTCCCGTTTAACGTCTAGAAGCAGCATATGAGAATTGCGGAGGCTCCAAGGAAAGGGTGGGCTCCTGGTGAGATGAGCGTGGCACGATTTAATGCGGATCCGTAGTATTTGTCGCGGCGAGTTGAAACATAGATCTGCAAATTGATGACTCTCCATCCCCATCTAGCTGGGTTTGGAAGCCATTTAATGTGATCATGTTGCGAGACCTAACATCGGGTATCCGATTTCATTAATTCTACATATCATGTCTGTCCGTCGGGAACTATTTGTGTCGGGCCCGAGAGTGTTCAAAAGAGTTAAGGATCGATCAACTCGTAACGCGTAGTGAGACTAACGTTCGAATGGAGAAGACTTCAGGGAGGCATGTTGTGTTCAATGAGCAGCCATAACTGGTATGAAAGTATACCCGACCACATAGAGGGGAAAAAACAAGGATTAAGTACACACAACACGGATACGCGTCTTCTTAATTTAGAAAGACTACGAGGGTGCATGATGTACCATAATTTATGTTTTAGAGATAATTTTTCTATTCCAAACTTATTTATGGAATAAAAATCTGTTTGATTGAACTATTTCATTTTTGAAACAAATTTCTATTTTTTTCTACTTTTATATTTTGGAACAAAAATAAATAATAAATAAATAATAAAAACCCTTTTTATCACTCATCCTCTCTATCAATCGGCCACCCACTCGTCGTCTGCTGTTGTCGCCATTTCATCACCCCCATTTTGTGTTGTTTTCTATTCCAAGAACAAAACTTTTTCATTGTTATCAAATCCGAATTTTTGCTCATAAGCTCACTAAAAAATAGAAATGAAAAATCTATTTTTTCTCAGAAATTAATTTTTAGCCAAATTTTTTTATCATTTACGTCATAAACACATTAAATATGCATATACATCGCGAACAATTCGCTTACTTTTTTCTTTGGGTAAACTTCTTATTCCAAAATAGGCGAGGCCTTATGTACTGAAACTTTTAATGCAATCTCTTCTGACAAAAAAAGAAAAAAAAGAAAAAAAAAGAATCAGATCATATGTTGCCTGCCATCAGATGTGAAAGGATACGTATGAGATGACTCTGTCGATTGAAACAAGGTCTGATAACATTCTGACCAAAATTAAATAATAATAATAATAAGGTCGATATAATAATCAAGTAAATAAAAGTACCCATAAAAAAAAACGGAAAAAAAAATGTCAGACCCTATTTGACTTTTCCTTCATTTATTTGGGAAATCTTGGATCGAATCTCCGAACCGACTCCCATTATAGTTCAATCGCGCGCGGCTCACGCCCTCGCTCGAGATGACACCACCTCACGATGGACCCGATTGGAAAGTACCAAAACAGAAAGAGGGTTAGGTGTTCACCTTTCAGCTAACACAGCAGAAAGTGGGGTTAAGTCTTCACCTTTTAGCTAACACGGACATAAATCTCGAAGGGCGATGTAATAATTATTGTCCTTATTGTCCCGCCAAAATGTCGAAATACCATTTTAAATCTCGAATGATTGCAAAAGGGATATAAATTCACATGTCGACATTTTAGCAGTGGGATGGTTTCGCGAGGTTTAGATTCGAAGAATGCCAAAATGCGTCGGTTGCCAAAAAATGATTAGGCAAAAAGATCTAATCCTAAAAGGTGCATGTACGGAATACAATAAATAATTTTAAGAGGTGGAGGTGTTTTTTTTCAAAAGGTTTAACCAACAAGATGAGTACAAAAAAGAACAGCTCATTTATCGGTCTTGGGTGGACCCAAGCCGACCCTACAAGCTTTAGAGTTTTGTGTTTTTTATATCACAGGGAATTCTATATTAATATTCTTATGATAAACTTACCTAAAATAATATATTTGTAATAACTTTATATATGATAAATTTAATCTTTGCTAATTTTGGTTGGATTTGATAAATTTCACGAAAAATCAAAAATTGGCACATCAACAAACAGAAAGTAAAAACCCAAATTAGTATAATCATCGGTTGCCATTTGTCATCCAACAAAGCAATTCGATAGTAAATTGTAACGGAACTACGGAAGATAAATTTATCACAAATATACTAATTTTTGGTGTTTAATAAACTTGTTATAAATGCATCGATTTAAGATTTTGGATGATATAAGCTTTTTATATTACATCACTTTTAACTACGAACTTTATACCATTTTTATATCCTAAATTAGAAATGTGGAACAATCTTATCAATAAATTTTAATTATCAATAAAACTCATGTCATAATTTTTTCAATAAATTCATGACAGGCCTGTAGATGTCTCGTGCGTTACTTAGATCTAATATGAATTATATGGAAAGAGCCGGTTTACAACATGACGTCACAAGTTACTTATGAGTAAAAACTAAAGACCTATTATCATATCACGTCGCGAGGTCGTGCACGGTAATCGACGCCGGCGGGGTTTGACCCGACGGTCCGCATATGCTCACCATCCAACTAATTCGCATATTTACTGGGGAGGGAAAACAAACAAAAAGAACCAAAGCCCTTTTTCATCTGGCAATAAGTGATGTCCATTGTCCGCTCGAGACTCGAAAAGACGAAAAATGATGATCAAAAAAGGAAAAGAATGTGGCAAAATTAAATTAAAAATCGGCAGAAATCATTTCGCAAAAGTTGGATCCCCACGACAAAACACGAAACGTCACGGCGGGGCCGAACTCAGTGAGTGCCCCCGCCCCCACTCGCCGAGTCACGACGCGGCACAGCCCCGGCGTGAAAAACCGAGCCGCGACCTGTCCACGTCGAACTCCCACAGGAACCCCTGCTGCATCACGTTCCCGATCACCGAGAACCCGCCCCCCTCCGCCGCCGCTCCCGCCGGCCGCACCGCCAGGCACCTCACCCCCTTCGCCACGTCTATGAAGTAGTTCCCCGCCGGCGGCGCCAACACCGCCCCGCCCTCCATCTCGAAGCTCAGCCTCGGCAGCCGCGGCCGCCGCCCGGCCCCGTCACGTTCACGCACAGGTCGAACCCCGGCGGCGTCCCCGCCGCCGGCGGGAGCCCCACGCGCCGCCTCATCGCCGCCAGGAGCGGGCGGTACCCCGGCTCCGCCAGGAACGTGAGGGTCGTGCCGGAGTCGAGGATGGTGCCGCCGTTGCCGAGGTCGTCGAGGGACCAGACGGAGGGGTCGATGGGCAGGCTCTCGCCGTCGACGGACACGCGCTTGATGCCCACGTAGTAGAACGAGGGCGCTAGGGGGTTGGCGAGCAGGGGAGTGAATGCGAGGGGGGAGGCGGCGGCGGCGTTGTCTGCGCTGGGGCGGTCGCCGATGATGAGGTAGCTGGTGGGGGAAGGGAGGAGAGTGTAGTCCTTGAGGCAGTAGGAGAACTTGTTGCTGCCGAAGCGGCGGCCGAGCTGGGAGGCGAACGAGATGGGCCCACGGCCCAGGCCCATGACTCCCTGGGACCCATTGAAGCTCGACCCGGTTACGCTCGGACCCGACACCCGGAACCCGCAGCCGAAGGCCAGCCCCTTGAGCCTCGCCGCCGCCGCCTTGGTCTTGGCGCTGGTCGTGTGCAGGGTGACGGTCTCTCTGGCGAAGAAGCCGCTCGACAGGGAGCCGTCGGAGTAGGTGTACTCGTAGCGGCACGCGCTGTGAAGGCAGGTGCGGTTGCAGCGCGGCGGGGGGAGGGGCGGGGGACGAGCCGGCAGGAGGCGGAGTAGCAGTGGTGGGGGCGGAAGGAGGAGGAGCGGCGGGCGAGGAAGGCAGAGCCCGGGGCGCGGCGGGAGCAGCCGGCACCGCGGCAGGCGGAGCAGCGGGCCCAGACGAGGTCGCTGCCGGTGTCGGCGACGAGGAGGAGGCGCTGGGGAGGCGTACCGAGGTGGAGGGCGACGAGGTACTGGCCAGCGCCGAAGGGGGCGGCGGAGGTGACGGGGAGGCGGCGGAGCGGGGAGCGGCCGCGGCGGAGGAGCTGGGGGAGCGGGAGGGGCGGTGGAGGAGGGGAGCTTGAGGAACGAGCCCCGGGAGGCGGAGGCGGCGGCGGCGGCGGAGGCGGCGAGGAGGAGGAGGGAGGAGAGGAGGAGCAGAGAGGGGAGCGAAGGAGCCGCCATTGTTGTTGGATCGAGAGAGAGAGAGAGAGAGAGAGATGGAGTGCAGACAGGAGCGAAACGAGGAAATGGCGCGGTCGGTTTAGATTAGAAATTCAGAAATTCAGAAGGGGATTGATCAGTGATCGCGCACGTGGGGGGCTTAGGGGAGCGAGCCGTTTCTTTTTAGCATTTTCTAGCATCCAATGATGGAATTCTATCGGTTCGCTGTTTTGACCGACCACTCCCTGCCCGAAACGTGTAATTCGCCCCACCCTGCTATTGGTCTGCTCTTCTCCTCCTCCTCCCTCCCGAGAGATGTTCCAGCGGGCCTTATTCCCGTAAAAATAGTGCGATTCGCATTGGCAAAATGCACCAATTATTTACGTGCGGCGCAACTGCTTTCCAACCTAATGTGGTCGGATTTTATGAGTTATGTTTTATATAGAGATGTCGGTCTGAAAATAAAATGAGAACTGCCGTGTGAAAAAAAAATTATCGATTCAAAGCTTATTTTGTATTAGGACGATTTTTAAACCTCTGGAATGACACGAGGGTGTTTGTGCATTAGGAAAAAACAAAAGAGGTGATTACTATAATGAATAAATATTATACTAGCTAAATATAGTTTTGGAAAACACAATGGGAAACAGATGGGCGCTATTGTGGTTATTTTCTATTTGGTTTTAAAGCAAATGAGGCTTGTGTGTTAAATGATCCATAATTAATAATCAATAAAAAAAAAAAAATCACCATATTACATACTAGACTTTAGTAAGGTGTCCTAAAACATGTAGTTTTTTCTCTCGAAAAAAATGAATCTCGACTAGCAATGATTTTTGGGTTGATTTAAGCAGGGTTTTGCATTAAGGTCTAACGTAATGTGCTGTCCACGTATATCCATCATGAAAGTTGCCCGTGGAGATTTTCTCCAGTCAAGTCAAGTCTATACTTGGCCCAATCTATAGTGACCCATTTATATTGCTCTTCAGGCTTCTTTGGCTTGGTTGAGCTTAAATGGGTTTTGATACTAAGTCTGTGACAACATTCTAAAAAAAAATTGTGGGAACAACAACACATCATATTATGCCAATCCATGGAAATTAAGCAGAGACTCGTAATTTCTTATAATGTAACGAGTTCAACTTATTAGAATGAGTTCAGATGAAATTTGAGATCTTTGCCACTTAGGTCTAAATTTATATCTTTATAGGCTTGAATTTATTCCTTTAGATGGATGGCATGTCAACATAACAAGCATGCAATGTCCTAATTTATCTAACTCACAAGTTACATCGGAAAAATTCCAATATGCAAACTTAGAAACCTAACAAGAAAATCTTCAATATCTCTCAATCTAACCAACTCCAATAGCCATTCGTGCTTCACGAAACCCTAGATTCTCTCCCCTCCCTCCCATCTTCAAGCAGCCACCTTCTTCAACCTCTATGGAAGGCAGGGTTTGAGCTAGTTTTCTCCTCCCCCTCCCTTTTTTTTACCCTTTTCCCTCTTTTTCTTTGATTTAGGGGTGATCAGGTCCAGAGTGGGTAGGATTTAGACCTAGATCCTGTTCTCAACTCTATTATAATCGATTCCTCTTTTTTAGACCCCGTACTTGACCCACCCTGTTTTTTCGATCCGGTTTCAGGGTCAATCCTATTTCTACTAGAACCCATTTTACAATCTCCTAATATTCTATACGATTTCGAATTTTATATTAATACACGAGAAAATAATGTAATCCTCCTAATTTGTATTGAAACATTAAGCACTTGTAATAAAATAAATACATGAAATATTTTACTAAACAAAAAATTAATGATCCACGGGGCTAATTATAATAAATAAAATCAAAAGGCAAAGAATTAACAACAAATATGGGTCTAATATTAGTTTTATTCATACAACTACTATATGAAATTACTCATTTATGCAAACATAACTCCTCATATAAAAGAGAAATTAGGCGAGCCAATACATTTGGTACATAAGAATTTCATGGCAATGAACACCGTTCGTCCATCGGACGATGCGAGAGGGAGCCGATGAGAGATGGAAGCAAGTGAGGAAGAGGAACAACGAAGGAAGAATGTTGTGCATGTTTAGGAAAAATGCTTTGTGATTGTGAAGTAAGAATAGAAATCAGGGGAAAAAAAAAAGGTTTTGGACATTTATTTATAAAATCGATTCCCAAACCGGTTTCAAAACTGGTCCGGAAATCGATTCCTTGGTGGGTAATCACTCAAAATCGGTTCTCGGACCGATTTCAACAGGAACCGGTTCCCGACCCTATTTTCCAAGTGAACTGGTCCGATTCCCAGGTATACCTAGTTCGGTTGGACACTTCTACTTTGATTGTTTTGGTTCTCTATTTCCTCAATCTTACTTTCCTCTCGTTTTAAGGAGTTTTTCTCATCTTTAGATCTGAAAGTTTATCCCTCTCGTTTCGGAGAGATTTCTATCTAGATCTAGTCTAAATTTAGGGTTTTTTTACATGTATGATTTTAGGGTTTTAATTCCCTCATATATTCAATAGTGTACAATTCTAATTTTGAAAGAGTTCACAAGAGTTTCGTAAAGTAACACTTCGTTCCCGGGAACAATTTTTTATTATAAATTATTATTTTTTATTCTGTTATCAAGAATAATTTATAAGTATTTTAAACCATCTGATAACTGTTCAAAATTTAAATTATCAAAATAGAATTGCATTTGGTATTGTTTTCAATTATACTTCAAATCATTTTCTTTTAATTTTTAAATAATTTTACTACTTTTTTCTTCTTTCTTCTTTTCTTTCCTTTCTCCTTTTCTTCTTCAAGGGTCTCCGATCGCGGGCCTTGGGATGATTGGCAACCTACCAGACGAGGGTCGACAACCTTGCCGAAGCATCACTGGCTCTTGCCGAGGCCGCGCCTTGTCGGCTGAGCTCGGTCAAGCCTCGCTAATGGCTGGGCGAGCCTAATCTCGCCTTGGCCTAGCGAGCCTTTGGCGAGATTGCTAGACCTTGCTGGACTGGTCGTTGGCGATCGACGGCAATGGACAGCGACGGCAGCTGCGGCGGTGGTGACAGCAGTGGTGACGGTGACGGTGACGGCAGCGACGGTGGTTGGAAAAAGAGAAGAAAGGAAAGAAGAACAAGAAGAAAGAAGAGAAAATAGAAAAAAAATTGGTTGGCTTGATTCTAAAATTGTTCACAAGAACAAAAAATCAATTTTTTTTTTACTTTTCGATTATATTCTAAATCTACTTTTAGGAACGGAAAAATAGAAATTTATTCCCAAGACTAAAAATTTTACCAAATAATTTCTATTCCAAATCTACTCTCCATAATTAAAAAAATAGAAATTGTTACTGTTTGACAAGTTATCAAACATAATCTTGAAGGCTTCAAATCCGTGCTCATTCAACCATTTTGCTCTGGTGAAGGTGTTCCTTGGTACCCACTGCCGAAAAGTCAAGCCATATTAATAGCTCAAAATGAAACCTTGATGTATGCTCATTAATGAAGACCGATTCGATAATCATCTGCAAATTTTAGTTTTAAATAAGTTGCAAATCTACTTTTTGAGTGTGTGACCAATAATGTAATGATTCATCTTTGGACTGCATTATTTTTATCTTGTATTTCTAGAGAAATGAACGAAACATTATCTTAAAAGAAAAAAGCCTCCAATAGCCGCTGTCTCATTCCTCTAGCCACTATGCCGACGCGGCGACGCCGCTATCCTTCAAGCTAAAGGAGAGGGGAAGAGAGGGACGGGTTGGGTTAGGGTTCTAGCTCTTTTTGGCTAAATTCTCATTGAATATATAAGGGTTAGCAAGACTGTGCAGTGCCATGCATAACCATCATACTTTCTACCGACCACGAAAAGAAACTTCTATTCTTCCACTTTTGAAAATACTAAATACATACCCGAATCTCACCTTTGAATTTTATTTTGTACCTTCTTATTAATTGTCCTCATCCACATCTTTACAAAAATAGCCATTTTCGGATCCTAAATTCAGAAGCTACCAAAAAAGAAAAAAATCTTAAAACCAATCGAAGATCAAATCACCTAAACTCTAGGAATGTTAAAAGAAATTTGCAAGAAGGGGCCATTTTTTCTTTTTAGCTTAGAGTCTTGTCTAAGGGGGTGCTAATGATATTTGATAATGGAGATATGTGAACAGTCATTGATAAACGAAATAAGTTTTCCCTATTTTTGTCCCCGTCCTATGATATTATATCTTCTTTCGAATTAGTAAACCGCATCTCATATTCAGCAAATGAATCGAAGCAAATCAAAAGATCACACGAGGGCCGGAGCTTCGATCAGCTCTTTTCCCCGTAATGGCAAATGCATCTCATGGCCATAGCCGAAGATGGTCAAGGAAAAGGGAAAAGAAAAGAGAAGGAGAGAAACACAAGGCGAATTTGAAATTCCTGTGGGAGGAATCTCAGAGAGAGAGAGAGAGAGATGAACAATGACACTTCCTCTCCCGGTCAAACAAGCCTTTCTCTTTAGGTATGTACCCGACCTACGTCCTACGTCCTACGTCCTCTTCCTACCTTGTCTTTTCCATCGGTAATCTCTCTCCATCTCTCTCTCTCTCTCTCTAGGGTTTTCCTATAGCTGTCTCCTCTCTCTCTCTCTCTCTCTCTCTGAGCTGAGGACTTTAAAAAAAGTCGGTATCATGGCAACACCCCCCCTCCGCCCCACGTGAAATTATCATCCGCTACCTTTTCTCTCTCTTTCTCTGTCTCTCCCTCCCTCTCCTTCATACTGGAAATAATTGACGACATTGATCACATCTGCGATGAAAACTACCAACTCGTTTGCTCCTCAATCCATCTCAGGGCCAGTGATCCAGCGTGCACATGAACATGCAAACATGACCCAGCTCGCTTCGCAGTTACCGTCATCGTAATCTTCCTCCTCTCTCGCATTTTACCTTCCTCTGTGATCTTTTCATCCACTCCCTCTCCCTCTCCCGCCCTCCCTCCCTCCTCTCTCTCTCTCTCTCTCTGCTTGTCTGCAAAAATTTCAGATCGTCAAAGGATGTTTTCCGCGAGCGGCGATGGTCATCACAGCCCGTTTCTTCCCACAGAAGAAGCCCTGGCGATTGCCGAATCTTCTCAAAATCAAGAAGCGGGTGGCCGCCCCTCACCCTTCACTCACTTCCCTTCGGTGCCTAACCACATCGATGGCGTGTTATCCTCTCTCCATCACTACTTCTCGCATCAACATGTTGCACCACACGATGCGGATTTCACGAGTTTCGCGGCTTCCGATCAGACGACGCCTCCGAAATCTCGCGTCGATGCAAATGGGGTCAGGGTTGCTGATCCCGCGAAGAACAAGAAAGCGTTGCCTCGGAAGAGGAACACCGGCAAGAAGGACCGGCACAGCAAGATCCGGACGGTGCAAGGGCTGCGAGACCGGAGGATAAGGTTGTCGGTGCAGGTGTCGAGGAAGTTCTTTGGTCTGCAGGACATGTTGGGGTTCGATAAGGCGAGCAAGACCATCGAGTGGCTCCTCTCCAAGTCCAGGAACTCCATCAAGGAGGTAGTGGGTCGAAACATCACCAAGCAGAAAGATTGCGGCGGTGATGTAAAGGCGGCTCAAGCTGAAGCTGAAGCAGAACACGAACAAGAACAAGATGTTAGCAATAGGAAAGAGAAAATAAAATCTTGCGATGCTAGGGAAAGGGAAAACGCGAGGGAGAGAGCAAGAGAGAAAAACCCAAATGCTTCGGTGTTCTCCGGTGCTGATGGTTTATGTGCCCACCAGCAACCGATCAACAACGACGACTCGGCACAAGAATATGGGCAATTCGCGTCAGAGATGGACGATTCATTGAGCATGATCGACAAGCTCTTGTGTGATGCCGCAGCAGCGACAAGCAGTGCCGGGATGGCGAACTACTATCCTGAAACGAGCGGTCTGAGTCCTGCGATGAGAAGCACGGATCTCCTGGCAGGTATCATTCAAGAGTTTGACAGTAACTCCTTTCTTTGGCCAAGAACAGAACCCTAGATCACAAAACACTATTTCACGAGTTCTATAAAAATCACTGAAAATGAAAAGAAGATCGAAAGGCCAAACTGGAGCACCTCTTCTGATCCTCCCTGCGATCAGACGATTCTTCTTATGTCGCCATCTCAAACCACACTAGGTGATGTCTTAGAGGTGGGTTGTTTTGTGTAATTTCCATTTTGGGAGCAAAAAACATTTTCTGGAGTGCTATGGTTTGTGCATCGTATTTCTGCAAATCCCTTTGGTTATCCTTTCTATAGTTTTCTAATCCCTAGGCACAGGTGGATATCATGCCTGGAATGGTTTCTCATGTCAAAGCAATTCAATGTGAGAGCTGAATGATGAGTTTTGTTTAGAAGCAGTTGTTTTTAATATCTTCATAGCACTCTTTTTCTTAGCAGAAAAAATTGCAGCTCAAGTACAAAACATGGACCGCTTTTAGGCCTTTACTAGTTAAATTCCGATTAGCATTCATATGTGGATTGATGAGCAGTAGCTAGGTCGCATGTGCTAGGTCTCCTAATTCATATTTCGCAGATGCCTCGGGAGTCTTTGGATATTGCAAATGAGCAGACAATGAGCAGACGTGGTGTTTTGGAAACATAACATATGTCATGTTAACAAATTTTGGAAAAAAAAGTGTTGATATTGAAGTGATATCATGGTAAACGATGTAAAATAATTCAATACCAATGTCTTTAACATATTGAGCTTTGTCGAGCGAATATAATGAAGACATATGGAAGCACTATGTACATTGAGGGAAAGAGACTGGATAGTTTCCAGGAATATGCAAGAAGAAAAGAAGTAGCTTAAGTGATTTACATCTCTCGGAAGGTGCACGTAATAGCACCTCCGTGAATACCAGAGTCTCGTAAAAGAACTTCCTCGCCATCTTGGTTTCATTTTTTCCTATACTATGAGCTAAATGCTACTCGGCAAACTTTAGGTGCCCAATTTGTTTATTATGGATTTGAAGAAGACTAAAAATTAAAATTTACCAAGCTTTGTGGCTGTAATGTGCTGAGAGGTAGCTTAGTCATGCGATGTTTTGAGAAAGAATCTGAGATTGAAAGTCACCTCGAAACTCTCAAGATATGGTTCATGGAAATTAGACTTGTTATGTGGACAGATCACTACACTTATATGCTCGATATATACTTATGTCTAAACATAATAATATTAATTTAATTTTGAGATGTGTGAGCATTTTCAATTAAATTTATACATCTCTCAAGGCATTATATATCCTTAAGGTTTAAGACTCTACACAATGCTTGCAATTTTTATCATGACTTAAGTACGCTTGTATGAGATTCACTGTGATTAGATATGGTAAATAAATTATGAGAAGGTAGTAACTGTGTACTTAACATTTGCATTTTCCATTTTATTTCATTATAAGGATGTAAGGTCAAATTTGGTCTATTTAACTCCCAAGCAATTTTCTGGTACACTTACCTGATGAGATGGATGCAGCCTTAAACATTTCTATACTCAAAGTTGAATCATGAATATAGTTCTGCTTTACATAAGAAACCTCCCGGTGCTATATATCTGGTTTGCCAAAATAATGAACTATTTACATATACAGACATTCCCAAGGAGGAAAGAATTGCAAAATGAAACTTTGCCTCTATCTTTTAATTTCCCATGGATTCATATAATATGTAGATATTTACCATGCATTATGTTTGCTTAAGTTATATTTTTATATGGGCAAAGCTGATATAGTATATGTGGATATATTGAGCGTGCTCCACTCGAAAGCTCCTGTGGCACATGGATGAGATCAACGGCATGTCTTTTGGTTTTTCTGGGTAGTAAGCAGGGAAACTCCACTGAACGTTTTTGCTCAACATAACGCCATAGTATGTTTTGTGGATGCTGCACGGACATCCACTGCTGATTTTTTGTCTTTTGGGTCTCTGTGTACCGCATGTTTCTGGGAAGACCTACATTCAGAGTGATAAATATGGTATTTTGATGTGCAAAGTGCATGACTTGTAGCTTTCCTAATTCTTTTCAGCTTACATTTCTGATACGTCCTTAACCAGTTGATTAATTGAATGGAAACAGTTCTTCTCCCTATGGACGTAAACACGTTCGTCTGGACCAGGTAAACACAGAATAGAATGTTTGCATTGCTTGTCGACGGCCTATTGCTCTTGTTTGATCTCTTGCATGTAATCATTCCGCCCTGTGTCGTCTAGATTCACGACACTCACTTGTCGTAATCCGTCTTTCAAATTTTTCTCTAGGGTGAGAGATCATCAAATCAAACAGTAATGAATCATGACAGTCGACTAATCGTTCTCTCTGTATGCTTTGGCTTGCATAGGTTGGCCTTTTCTTGTCAGAGGACGTGCATTCATTTGCTTATAATTGCAATCTCAAAACCCTACTTACTTCCGTTCTTTTTCGTCGTTTTCTCACATCAGCCCTAAGGGGTCCACATACCTTGTCTAGCTTTGTCATATTATAGGCTTTGATCCCATATATTGAGTTTATACTAAGAACACAATCTGGTTCTCTCTTACAATATCATGATATCATGATACCTAGCTTGGCAAGCATAGTTTTAGGCAACCCCAGCACTGAAAACATCTTCAGTGAGATTATAATTTCCAAACACACATCAGATATGCTGAAGGAAAAAATCAAAATCCACACCACACAAAGCCACACGTCCTGTGTGCATATCAGTGCCAAGGTAAGAGAGAAAAAAAAGTAGATTTTGATGAATTGATCTAATTTATCAGCAATTCATAGTTTAATGGGAAACCACAAGGCGAGTTCCGTACATATATACTACAATATATGCAGACTATTGAATATGATAGGTCTCACTTTATAATAGTGTCGGGTCAAAATTAAATCTGACTATATCAAAAGAATTGGGATCCTCTATATTTAGGTCAGTTTCCCCCCTAAAATTTAGACACGCCGTCTCCCATGCAAATGGACGGCCCAAAGCGACTATCCTATTTCCCTTTTTTCTCCTCTTTCTTTCTTTCTTCTTTTTCCTATTCCCCTCTTCCAATTTCACCCCTACCCCGACCAAACTCGTTCTTGTTTGTATGGCACTACAGTCTTTCTTGGGTGTGCGGTCTCATGCTTAGGTCCCTCAAAGAGTAAGGGTATTGTATATATTTACTTATTAAAACGTAGAGGATCTCGATCCATATCTGAATTTACTTTATGTCTTCTCTTATTTCGTAGCTAGTGAAAATTTTCTGTGCAATGATGTATATAAGAGCGGGTACATATTTTAAATAATCTCAGAAATTTTCTTAAATATTTAATAAAGAAAGATTGTCATTTTTAATGGGCTGACTATACATATGCCACGAGAAATTGACAATCTTTTTTTTTGTTAAATATATGATTAAAGGGCATCTCGAATGCACAAGTTAAGAAAACCTCGTTTACGAGAAACTACACCATAGCAGGAATAAAGAAAACATTAATGGATGACATCTATCAAAAAAAAATAAAATAAAAATGAACCAACGGTAGCCATTCCCCGCGACCAAAATTCATAGCCTTTTCAACGAGGGCTCTGCGACATATCAAATGGAAACTAGGAGAGAGAGAGAGAGAGAGAGAGAAAGAGAGAGCTCACAGGTTGAGCATGCGAATGAGGACTGTCCACGTTCTTGGCATTTATCTGAATACACGATGGTCCATATTTTCTGCAATCCGAACTCGGTGATATCATGGGGAAAACAAGAGACAATAAGCAGCAGCCAAGAGATTGCCAGAAGAAGAAGAAGAAGAAGAAGAAGACGATGAAGAAGAAGCCTAGCTCGATACGTTAGGCTCTGTGAATGGATATCATAGATTGCTCTCTATATTTTAAGGACAACGCTCGCGTTTTCTCCGTGACAGAGACTCTCCTGACACCGTCCGCAGAACCAAGATAAGAGTTTGCGCTGACATATACACAGGAACTTCAAATCTTTTGCTGGTTCTTTCTTGGGGTCTGGGGTCTTTTTTGGTGTCTACTCGATAGATTTATGGCATGTCGGTGTACAGAATGGGTAGGAACATGAATGCTGAAATATCGGTTCCGAGATATGGCATGTAGCTATGATAGTATCATCCCTATCACATCCACGATCCATTCTATCAGTAATCGGTAAAATACTAGGAACCCAACAGAGGAAAAGCAAGATACGATCGTTGCGCGAGTAGTACTTCTCCTTCTGCTAGGGATTTCTTCTGTCTGGAGAAACTAGGGGGAGTTATTAGTAATACAGGCATGGATAGGGCGTGCCAGGACATGGGGTCCGTGGCAAGTAACATTAATCCCTGCCCCTACAATATGATAACGAGAGTTATTTTTTATGCTAATTATGCGACTTACATGATATAATCGATTAATCATATAAGTCAAAAGATTTGTGCGTCATTTAGTGTGACCTTTCAATTTTAGTTGGTTGCTTTTGATTCATTTGTTATACCCTCGCGTCACTATCAAATGTTACCAATAGCCGTGCCCCACGAAAAATAAGAGTACAAGATTGACCCCTTTTCTACAGGACTGGCGATAAGAAACACGAGGAGCGAAATTTCGGCCTCTTTATCCGATCTCTTCGTACTGTGGATGAGAGTAGGACAGATTTGATGCGCAGAGGCTAATAATTTCCCGGAACCACTCCACAAAGAAATCTACCGTCGCCGTCGAGTAGGGTTTTTCTGTCATTCCTTCTTGGTGTAGAAGTAGGGTTTGGTCTCTTGAGAGTGGGCGAGGGGCGGGTTTGGATTTCACGTAGGGACAGGATCTCCAGAAGTCTATACAACGTTATCTCAGTGCTACAGTTACCCCTTAAAAAAAAATAGAGAGACCTTTATGTACAGTTTGTGCGGGCGAGAAGGCGTGCAATGTCACTTTCGAAGGTAGGCGTTTGGACCATTTTTAGAACCGCACGCTCATCCCCCAAGCCTCTTTCAAGATTACTCGGGCTTTATGCTATCCATGACTGCACGAAAAACTCTAATTAATTTCAATGCATGTTGTACAACATACCAAATGAGAAGTTTGCATAGGTTAGCCAATAAAAATTATTAGGTTTTCGGGGGTGACAATGGATCACATAAAAAACCTAAATTGAAGAACAGATCCTCCGCTAGCCAATAAAAATTATTAGGTTTTCGGGGGTGACAATGGATCACATAAAAAACCTAAATTGAAGAACAGATCCTCCGCATTCTTATGAGGCAGGCATGCAGGCAATTTTCCTTCGGATCACATAAGAAGATATCGTGAGCCAATTTGCTGTCAAGCTAAGTTCATCAATTTGGTCCTATCAAGTAGGCGACTTACGACAAGAACAGTGGATTCACAAGGAATACCTTCTTTGTGGCCTACCCTAAGACAAATTGCGATTGGGTAGCCGAACCAAGAAACCTAGATTTCTCGTTGTTCAAGATCCTGTTATTTTACCACTCGATTAAACACAGCAGCTAATGAGGAAGGAGGAATCGTCAGCACATAATTTTGTCACATCCTTATTTAGTATCATATTGGTCAAGACAAGGTTGTCGATAAAGAACAAAGAGTACAGCTCAACAAATAGACCAGGATGCATTACTGCTGCACAACAGAACTCCCCCGAAAAATACAAGAGTACACCGCACCACATTGGTAGATATATACAAAAGTTTGATCGGCATTCTGCAGAAGCGACGCTCTCAGGTAAAAGCCAAACTTCAATAGGATTACCGGTACTACACTAAAAACAACTAGAATTTTCTCACTGCCACTGAGCTGCCCTTGTGTCTACTTGAAGAAATGCCATTGCCCGACAGTGCTGACGGCTTAAATCCACCTGCCAACAAGTTAGAAGCTGAGGCGGCCCTAATTTTCCGCCTCTTAGACTCCAGGACCAGTCTGCCCTTATCAGATGCCGCAGGCCCAGGGGAAGAAAATATAGAAGCAGCATTTATCAATGCCCGTTTGTCCTTCCTGTTCCTCTCAAACTTGGACGAAAACTTCACTTTTGCTGCGGTAGCAGTGTCTTCCTCCGCAGCTGGAAGCAGTCGTATTGCGAGGCCCTTCTTCCTGGAAGCAGTCTCTTCTTCAGCAATCCGCTTCTTTTGACTCTGGATATGGTCAGCCATGTTAAAATTTGCAAAACAGAAGAACATTAAGAAAGGATAAATCACTTGGGATAACTCAAAACATACCCTAAGTTGTGCCCGTAAGGTCCTGTTCAGAGAGTAGTCATCTGCATGCCTAGTGTCTGATACACGTTGAAGGCGCACTAGTACCGGTTCAGCTTCTTTCTTCTTCTGCAAATCTTCCTCTTGGTGTTCAAGGCGGTAAAAAGGATCGGCGAGCTTGCCTTTTTCTGAAAAACAGAATATTTTGAGCCAGAAAAGGAAGTTAGCGTCTATGGGGTTAAATTGGACTTACATAAAGCAAAAGGCTACTTTTCCACTTTTCCCCAAACTATAAAATACCATTCAACTAAAAAGAGGGTGACTGAAAAACGTACCATACAAACTCCACGTGTTAGCATTTATATGTAGTAAAAATTTTAGATGTTCAAATTATAAAAATTAGTCCAAGTGCGTCCCCCATAAGATTTGAGAAAGGCAAAGAGTATGAAGTAAAAACTACTCCAGACAAACAGTTGCCAACACAAAATCACAAGCAACTAAACAATCACATAGAAGATACAATAGGAAAAGAGATGAAATGGCTCGCACCAATTATTTATTAAAAGAATCATTATAGAACGTAGGAAAAAATCGCGTACCTTCATCTGCAGGAAGTGCAAAAGTTTCTGCATCCTCAATGTCATACTCTTCAGTCTTTCGTTGAGCCCCGCTGATAATCACATATTCACAATTCTTTGGATCTGTTTGAATCACAATTTGATGCTTGCAGCAGGCCGATTTCATCGTAAAGCTCCATATCTTTATATATAAGAAAAAATAAACAATCAAGACAATCATTATTACTGGGTCCCAAAAACTTAAATTAAATAGGGTCTTGTTGACAGAGGACTTGTTTGACATACCTAATGAGAAAATATTCGATTTTCGAAGCATGGATTGTGCATGTCACTAGGACAATCAATGAATGAAACGATAATGATTTTTTTTTCCTTTTTTTCTGTTTAACAAGTGCTCTAGGGGCATTTTTTAACAAAATTTTATTTAAAAACTAGGATCTTATCAAAGTTCTTCCGTCATCAACCACATAGATCATTTTAATTATGATGTCATGTGTGAATGGTACACATCCTGCAGTCTACAGCAATCTGATCTCTAATTGCACTTATTCAACCGGAAAGCATTAAGTCTTCAAAAGAAGCGTACCTTTGTAGAGTAATAGTTCCCCACTTGCTTTTTCTCAGCATTGAACCGAACGCCTTTTGCAATCATAGAATTGCATCCACCACACCAAATATTGAAGGGCATCTCGAACCTAAAAATATCGGATAAATATAACATATATTAGCAATTCGCAACTCTGTACCACATGTATTAGTGTTAGCTCGCCACAGAAAACATATTCTTACTGAAAAATGTTACAAATTTAATAACAAAAGGTCTCCTCCGAGTGCGAAGCTTTCATAACATTAGACAGGAGATTCCTCGCTAGGATGTAACCCTATGGCTATAGAGAGAGAGAGAGAGAGAGAGAGAGAGAGAGAGAGAGAGAGAGAGGGAGTGCTCAAATAAAATGTCATGAGATGCTGTAAATTTGAGAAAGGATGAGCAAGTTGTGATTCACTATTCCTAAAAGATCCAAAACAGTATTCCTAATTCTCATCTCATTATTTAGAGGATAAAACCAGCTAATGGATACGTTTACTCATACAAAGAGAAAAATCATTCCTGAATGCCAGCTACCTCAACACTAAAGCTAAAAAAAACATGTGAGCGTGAGTGACCTTGCACCACATATGTACCTAGAAATGAAAGACCCACAAAAACACCGATTCACGCACAGGTCTTAAAAAGGAACTGACACTAGAAGAGGGATGTACACAAACTGAGAGGATTAGTCCATGACTGTATTAGCTTTAACAGGTGTGGACACAACATAAATAGCCAAGACACACATTAAGCTGCTTCTCTCAAAAACAGGACTCATAATGCACTCCTGTTAATAATAAACGTATTGATGAGACTATATGCTTCTAAGTAAAACCAATAACTGATACCAAGTACCACATAAGAGATTGTATTCACATGAACCCTGATGACAGAATTTTTTTCAGAAATAAAAAAAAGAAGAAAGAAATAAACAAGAGAAACCGTAATTATACATAAATAGTTACCTTATGATCAAGATGCCCTGGTCCAATTTCCGTGCTCTTTCTCTCAAAGCATGTTGACCATGGAACTTGTTCAAAGAACCCTGAAAGCCGAGCAATGTAAGAACTCAAGATACAAAATGCTAAAATATAATAACACCGAAATTGAAAGCTTCAATTGTTACCTGGTCTGGGGTCCATTCTGGAGGGTAATAGAAATTGTCTGCTCTCGCAGCTGCTAGCGAAGACTGCAAAATTCAAAAGGAAGGGAAGTTTAGCCCGAAAGAAATCAGCAATTTATGTAGAAACACCAAAACATCATTCCGCCTCCATATGTAATGGTCGATTGCAGCAACACATCACTCGTAGCTGCCACAATATCTACAATAACTCTGCCGTGCTATCTAAAGTAGACCAAAGGCAACCCAACAGAGGAGACTCTGATAAAAGACAAGACAATTGGAGCAAATAGATCAAGGCCCTGCTCTGCCGCATCACAGGCACAGCAGATCATTACCAAGGATCTAAAATTACCATCTCAAAATAGCTCCAAAATCCAATCTTGAATAAAATAAAAAACACGAACTTCACGAGTCCGCGATTCATCCTACGGACCCTCCTCCATGTACGCATCGAAACGAGACGGACGACCGCCTCGTGACGGGGAGAATCGAGCAACGACCACGAAAAGAACTTCACGCAATGCGTATGGACTAACATACCAACACGAATCGCACCGAAACCCCAGTGATCGAATCAGCGAAATCGGCCGAAACCCTAATCGCTCGCCCAAAAGGGAACAGAACAATCAGCTACCCTAATCTCCAAACCAACCGTTGCTACCATCGAATTGAAGAGAAAAACGAAGGTAACGCACCATCTCTGCTTCGACTTCGGATCAATTCCAGGCACAGAAACCTCCTCCTCTCTCTCTCTCTCTATCTCTTCAGGGACTGCTTTGGCACCTTCGGAAACGATCGATCCCTCGCGAGGAAGAAAGAACACAAAGCAGATTTCAATCTGACGTCGTATAAATGGAGCTGCGATACGACGCCGTTAGCCGGTTGCCGCCAACTCAGCCTCTTTTCTCTTTTCTCTTTTCTTTTTTCTTCTCTCTATTTTTTGGACCCGGCTACCAAAAACGGTGCCGTAAGAATTAAAGTTCCGACGGTGTAATCCTAACGACAATTTTTTTTTAAGAAAAATGATATTTGAAAAGGTCCAAGAAGGGACGAATCTAAAAGGGGAACTTTCACAAATCCCACCAACTGAAATTTCTTGAATATAAAAAGGAGAAGAAAAATTAAATATCAAAATATAGCTACTCACAAGTACAAAAATATCAAATGAACTAAAAAGAAATCATCAATGTCGCTAGAAAGATTTGTTCAAATTCAAGAATAAAATATGCTTGAAATGCCGGCTTTGCAACTAATGACAAAATGATGCATCGAATGGCTCCTCATTCTTTTTCATCAAATTAAATTGCTCTAAAAGGATTTTCCAATAACCTAAAATCAAGACTAGTGATATCAGTTCTATAAACACTTGAATTAAAGACAACATCAAAATATGAATGATGAATTTGTAGATGAAAAGATTACCCCGTGGATTCGAACCTCATAGATGAAGATGTGCAAGGACCTCAAGCATTACAAGATCAATCTCTTGATCACATGAGTCAAAGCTGAAGTTTTTGAAAAAAAGAAAAAAAAAGTAGACTTTTTTCATCAAATTCCATACAAATTTTACTCGATATAGCTCAAATGTTTGGTTGATTAAGAAAATTTATATGACCACGTGACACTTCATCCTACATCATTTCATACGAATAAAAAAAGTCAATTTATAATAAAGCAGTTTATTTTATAACAAAATAATATGAAGTATCATCATGATTGAAACCCCACAATATTTCCTTGATTGAAAATTTGATTTTGAGAATAGCTACAATAACCCATATGATCCAAATTCCTAAATGAGTGAAAGTTAATGAAATTTCTTGTACTGTCGTCTTGGCATGTTGTCTTTGTCTAGCAAATCGCTATCAAAGTATAAAATGCTAGAGTTCGTGTTGAAAACTAAATATCTGAAAAAAATACATTGTGTTATTTAATGAAAAAAATATTTGTAAGTTTTAAGGATGGCTCTTTCTCCACAGTCATTTGTTATTATTTAATGAAAAAGCATTCGTAAGTTTTAAACTAATGACTCTTTCTTTAAAAAAAACATTCAGGTGTTAATCGATTACAAACCCCCTAAATAATTGGGAGTTCCAAGTATAGTAAGTTTTCACACTCTTATATTTTGAGACATTAAATTTATTTTATTGCGAAATAATATATACCAAATCTTTTCTTTGGTCAAGGAAAATATCCACCATTTTAAAAGTTGCAATCGAATCCTTTTTACTTTGTTTATTATATTATTATTTTAAAAGAAAAAAAAATAGATCTCATCTTGTCAAAATATTATCATTTGTTTCTTTATATTAAATAGCAAAAACTCTCATTTTGTGCCTTTTTAAACTTGTGGAAATCCCACCAAGTCAGAGACAAAAATAAATGAAACCGCGCAAGCCGGTACCCAATTTCCTACTTTAAACCCGGTGGCTGGCAATTGACCGTCCATTTTGTGAAATAACAGAACCGTTCTTTACTCATATCCCAAAAACTTAAATTATCATTTGAACTCCAAGAATTAAGGAAAAGGTTCGTGCAAATCCACATGTTGATATTTAAATTTTTTGAGAGCATTAAATAAAAAAAAATGAAATTGCGTGATTTATAACATTGAGCAATAGAAATGTATGGCTTGTTTCGCGAAAAATTTCATAATGAAGGAAAATATTTTCCTTGAAAATTATTTTTGAGGAAAATGAACAGTTTTCAATTGTTTGGTGGAGTATGGAAAAAACTTTTGATGTTTAAATCTTTTGGTGTGCTTATTTCGAGAAACAAAAAACTTCATAATAAGGGGAAATACATTTCGAGAAATCATTTTTTCGGAAAATGTTTATCCCTTTTCATATTGGGAAATTCAATTTTCTAACTTTAAGCATGTATATTTGTTTTGACTGTAATGATTGTTGGTCAACCGATTGTTGACAGTGGACCAAACACATAAAAAGTCCTAAAAAACTAACTCACAAAAAAGTCATTTGCCCAAGCAAAACGGTGGTAATCAAAAGAAGGAAAAGGGGGAGCGTATTCGATGTCTATTCAGTGTACTCACTACTCATGGTGGCCGAAGAATTTAGTGCAAAGCCTTATTATTCCTCAGCATGAAACGAGGTACAAGGTGGTTCATTTTGTTACATCATGTACAGTCCTTAACATCATTCCCGTTTGATTTCAAGATTGCTCATATTTAGCTTTGATCTCTCTCTCTCTCTCTCTCTCTCGTATTGTGCTCATGGAGTTCTCTCGCTTTTCCCAGTACTACTGTTCATACATTGCTTTGTCCACGGATAACATGGAATGCGTATTCCCCACCACTTTGGGAATTTGATCAGATCATCACCTATATTGATGGCCACTTTCTGCACCGACAGAGCGTACACGTAGAAAGATTTCTTTGAGTTTGATGCACGAGAAATCATTCTTCTGGCTTTTTCGTTTGGAAACCGAACAGGATGAGATATAGAACGCGAAATTTGGGATGGGGTAAACTTTATCGTAATGCCCTGGAATGTACGGATTTCACAGAAGACGGAAAAGTTATTAAATCCCATTAAGAACGAGTGAACTTAGCATTTTCAAGACGTCAATTACCGTTGTATTCGGACAGCCACCACAAGACGGATCACAACCCTTAGGTGACCATGACCATCTTATGGTGTGAGTGCTATGGTCGGATGTCTCCTGTACCCATATGGTCTAAAATGTGGGATTTTGTGATGTTGTGGTGGAGTGTGAGAGATGCAAAAGTATTGATACAACTACATTGCTTAAATGGTGTCAGGATATTTGGATTGGGGATCTTAATATGTAAAAGATATATTCATAGGGAACTCTTAAAGTGGGATTGGCCCTTTTGTCAAATTTAGTTGGAAACTGATACAATTTCCTACCGATAGCTGCGGTAAGCCGAAATCAATTGTGTTTTCAAATAATATGCATATCCTGTTAAAGTAATAAATATTCAAGCTAATGTGAGCATGGCACAGTTTGGTCATGATCAATGGTCATGCTCACATGCCTAGTTGTTTGGGAACGATCTAATGGGGGAAGACCGACCTGATGTCCCAACTCATCTAAAGCCATAGGGTTTGTCCTTGGCAATGAAAGTTTCGGCCCTTGACATGGGGTTCATCCACTTTCTCATGCGTACCAATATTTAGCATAATTTATAATCATGGAAAATTTCGTCTCGATTTCCAAAAACCAATTCTTTTATTTTGACAAAGACGGATATACTTTTAGCTCTGCTTAGTTTAAGAAAGATTCAGCATCAGCAAGCAGCTGCTGATAAGTAAGATTTCTCCACTCAGAGAAGGCCATCAGCACATTTGCATATTTATCATCATATAGTTGACTGCAAATCTATGGCATCTTCACTGTGGTTGGGGGGATAAAATGAAGGTCTCCCTACCTGAAAGATTTATGTTATAATATAAGATGAAAGATCCTCAAAAAGATGGCATAATTAGCATAATCCAAGACAAATTAATAAAAATGATAGGAGGTTTGACAATCGATGATGATTACTATTAAGTTCTTGTTGCTTAAGTTTAAAGAAACTCTCATTGGAAAGTGGGTCTACCTTCCCCTCCCGCTCCCTCCCTCCCTCCTCTCTCTCTCTCTCTCTCTCTCTCTCTCTCTCCATAAATATGAACACATCAAAAGGTTCTCACAACTTATTACCCCAAACTCCCCCCTAAACAAGCAAAAAGACCACGACACATACCAATTCCATTAACCTTCCTCCCATCATCTTCCATCAAATTACTCCCTCCATCTCTCCCTCTCTCTCTCTCTCTCTTCTCAATAGCTGTCCCTGGCCTTTTCCTCCTCCATGCTTCCCCTCGCCGCCCATTTCCTCCTCCTCCTCCACCCTCCACCACCATGACCCCAAAGCTCCCTCATGCCCTATTCACCATGCTCTGGCTATCCCTCCTCCTGCTGTTGCTTCTCGAGTTCTACAGGTCCAGGTCCCATCTCAGCAACATACAGCACATCGTCGGCATCGGCACCAGGACCGAATCATCGCCCTCATCCCCATCCTCATCCTCGACCTTTCACCACCGCGGTTCCATCAACCGGAAGGTCCTGGCCAGCAAGTTCGACTTCGCCCCGTTCCAGAAACGCCACAGGAAGAGCCACCGGCCGGAGCCACCCGATGATGGTCGCGAGATCGACCCCCGCTATGGCATGGAGAAGAGGCTGGTCCCGACCGGGCCGAACCCGCTGCATCACTGATTGATGCATATTCAATACCCAGTGGCAAGTTTTACATCGCTGCAACCTGCATGGAAATTACATCTCTTTGAAACCATCCATGATGATCTGCACTGCACCCCTGGGGCTCCAGAGAAACACGATCTTTCGTCAGCTCCACCTTGTACATGCATTGAGTTGTCACTATTGTGTTATGATGAAGAAGAACAGCATAATCTTGGGTTTTAGTTCAACTACAATATACATAATTTTTTTTCTTCTTTATTTGTGATGATGAGCTTTGATGTTCGATCGGAATGACATATGTTTGATTATTTTACTGTTAAGAATTCGTCATCAAAGCTTTGCGGTGGTGAGGGACATGAGTAGCTGGGACGGCACGGCAGGGCTTTGGGAAGGAGAATATCTAGCTGCGCCATAATGACGGACGCTAATGAGGGTAGTTAGGGCTGAAAGCTTCGCTAACTTTGATGATTATAGATGATTATGCAAATCCTGTCTCTTAGGCTCCAAAAAATAAACATAAAAAAAGAAAGGGGAAGTTTTCTTCGCACGTGATTGGCTTACACTTACACACGCATATATATACATTTTATATATATATTCCTCTTTAGTTATTATAATTAGTTGGGCTTCATTTATTTAATTTTTTTCCATGGTTTTTACTATTAGTTTGACGGATCAATTCATTTGCATTTTCTTCTGATCACTTCCAATCTTAAATATGGGTTAGCTGAAATACTCGTTAATGATTAGTTGAGCAAAGTAGAGGTACTAGAGCAATGGGTAGTGTCGATAGCGCACAAAATGTATATCGAAGATTCAAATTATTGGATGTGAATTTACAGAAGAATCGGTATATTAGAAATTGTGAATTCTCCACTTATAGTTATTTTGAATAGGTGCTCAAGCGTCACTTTTTATTCGAAATTGTTAAAAAATTACTTTTTAAGTTAGAATGAGAAACTCATTTGTCAAAATTTGACAACTGAATGAAATATCATGTTAATTATTAATTAATTGTGACTTTGGCCTAGGTTGGCTAGACATTCAGCTTAATTACTTAGAAGCTCAGTCTATATAACTAAGTTCATTTTAGTAAAAACCTCTCAATTTGTATCATACCCCGAATAAGAAATTGAATAAATTATACATATTTGAATCGTTCCTCTCGTTTATACTTTACAACCTATCTCAAATGGAAATGTAGATTTATTTATTTATTTTGCCAGAAATGTAAATACAGATTGAAAAGGGGAGGGAAATACCAAAACCTAATTTAAATTTGATTAATTGAGCATCTTGCTATGTTTTTCTTACTTCTAGCCCCTGAATCATATCTATCATTTCTGGGCCCTTGTGTCCCCCTAGTTGTAGATCTTGAACCTGCTTCATTCATATATTTAGGGTCATCATCACTACCTTTATTTTTGCACTATGCATCTTGAATCATGACTATATAGAAATTGTATATTTAGGGTCATCATCACTACCTTTATTTTTTTATTTTATTTCTTATAAATAAATAAATAAAACTGTTTAAATTACTGAATATAAAATCTGACCTGCTTCAAGAAATATTCTCTTATCTACCAAGCTAAAATATGCTAGAAAGGTGAAACACAAGGACCATGGTCCTCCACATCTTTCAATTGTAAATGTCATCAGTTTGATCGAACTTTGTGAATCCGATATCAACAATCATAAAGTCTTCTACGGGAACTTTGCGATTTCATATCTTTATGCACGAATCTTGGGGCTTACATTAGTTCAAAATTTCAAGTCCCCAGCATATAATCTTGCGCCGATACCGTGGTCGGTGGACATCGGGCGCCGATGAATCATGAGAAATGGAATAAACTTCCACGGCACCTTTCTTTCTCCATCACATAGAATCTGAAGAAATCCAGAGTTATTGCCTTCAAGATCCGTCTGGGAAATTGATGGCCCGTGATGGCGAAACCATCTAGAAGAAAGGGACGTGGCACAGGAATGATCGGAAGTCGCAATTGCCAATTCGCTGGGTAGGGTTTGCCGACTCTTTGCGGGCAGTTTGGTGGACGCAGTGGTCGGTGACTTTCTGATACGTGCGGGGATAATCGAAAGTCGAGATGATGAAATCCATTACTTGACTTTGCATCGTGCTTTCTGTATTATGTGGACTCGCATAGCTTCCAATACACTTTATATAACTCTATTTGTTTAGGTTGGTCGTGTGCCATTAACATTATGTTCGATTCTCATCAACAAATGCTGTCGTCCGTGAGTCGGTGTTTGAATATCCCTCAACGCATTCTAGCGGTTCAAGCTTTTGGAGTAAACAGCCGGGCGACTTACTTTGAGTTGATATCAGAATTGGAGTTCCTGAGTTTGATTCCTCAAACCCCGATTTTCCCACATTCGTAGATCTCCCTTTTTCGACAACGCTCATAAGGTTTGTGGAAAATTTGTTCAAAAATTCCTAAACCTAATATACAGCAGCAAATTCAGTTCTAAATATTTCAATTGTATTAATTTAGTCCTAAACTTATTGAAAAATTGATAATTCAATTCTAAACTTTTGAAGATTTATTAATTAAGTTCTAAACTTTTCGATAGATTACTAATATAATCTTTTCACTTAATTTTGGCTGAAAATTGCTGACACGACAATCCAATCAACGTTTGGCCATTTTACACATGTAAAATGGCCTTTTCGATTTTTATTATTTTTCTTTTTCCTTTTCTTTCTTTTCTTTTTTGGTTCAAGGGACTAGGCCCTGGGCAAGGGAACTAAAGCCCTCATTGGGTCTTTGAACCAAAAATAAAATAAAATAAATAATAAATGTAAATTCAATTTTTTATATAAAAATTTAAAAATTATCTATGTCGGCGACGGCCGCTCATGTAGAATGAGCAGCACTAATTGGACAATCATGTCGGCTATATTCGACCAAAATTAGCTCGAAAGACTACATTGATAATTCGCTAAAAGATTTGTGACTAAATTAGTAAGTTCTCATAAAGTTTAGGACTAAATCGGTACAATTAAAAGTGTTAAAACTAAATTGGTAAATTATTAAAATGTTTGACACTAAATTAGTACAATTGAAAAGTCTAGGATTAAATTAGCCGATATTCAATAGATTTGGGACTTCTTAAACAATTTTTCCTAAAGTTTGCATATCTAAGGCCCTTTCCATTGCATCGGCCTTCATGTGAGAGAGAGTGATGGGGATAAAATGGATTTTGAACCGCAATCTAACATCTTACATATTTTGAGTGAACCATCGTGCACATACCTTTCAAGTAACTGATCGAACATTAACATTGTTCGCATGACATGCTTGTCCATCCAACATGATGCTTAAATTATGGATCTGTTCACATTGATCTAATTGAATTGTTACATCGCACGTCATTATTGTGTGGTTTAAATCACATCATGATATTCCTTGTCCCTTTCAAGTCCCGACATTTTATGGTGCAATACAAGCGGCACTCGCGGTTGGTGTTCCATCGGTTCATGGGTTTGTTGCTCATGAATTGAAATAGGAAGATGTGATTTAGTTGAGGCTGATGCAGACATCATGGTAGGAACCTCTGGCTAGTTAGCTTAGGATCTTGTTTTTTTAGTTGAGGCTGATGCAGACATCATGGTAGGAACCTCTGGCTAGTTAGCTTAGGATCTTGTTTTTTTCTCATTTCCTTAATCGGAGGTAACCCCGCTAATTATTATTTTCTGATTAGTGCATATATTACATATTTGAAAATATTTTAATTCATAATTCCAAAGTGCCAAAGAGCACAAAATCAACACTAAATTGGATACTGACCAAAAAAAAAAAAAAAACACTAAATTGGACAGCCCCAAAAAACCATCCACTCTTTAGAAACGCCTTTGTACAATTTAAAGATAATGATATAAATGGTTCTTGAACTTTAATTCAACGTGTAGTGCGATCCCTAAACTTTAAATTTGTTCAATGTGGTCTATGAACTTTAACCCAATATGTAATGTTGTTTTTGAACTTTTAATTTGTTTAATATAATCTATGAATTTTTTGTAAATGTTCAATTTAGTCCTTAGACTGTAAGAAAATATTCAATGTTGTCCTTGAATTTGAATTAATTGAATGAAAACATCAAATATTTTCATATAGTCCATAAACTAAATTGGACACATACCAAAATTTTAGGGATCACATTAAATAATTCAAGAGTTCATAGCCGATATTGCACATTGAGCTAAAATTCAGGGATAGCTTTGAACAATTTAAAGTTTAGATATCATTTGCATTGGAAGAAGAACATCCAAAGTGCCATGACTTGGCATAGAGGGATACATGGTTGCCAAAACTTCCTAAGTATACCCGTAAGTGCCACTTTTTTAAAAATAAAAATAAAAATTGGACACTTAAATGCCAACTCAGACAAGGTTTGTCAAAATTGTCAGAAATTCGACGTGGCATTATTTTATTAATAAAATCGATTTGCGCGATTCATTAGAATGTCCATTTAGCAATCCTTGCCTAAAACAAAGTCATCCTCCATGTTTGCCCCACCGCTACTGCCCCATCACTAGAAAGACACATTTGTTCGGCAAAAGAACATTGTCGCCCATTGTCGAAGGGGTCGATAACCGTTGTCGACCCTAAGTGAGGGTGGCCGGCCGCGCCCAACCCTAAGAAAAGGTCGATGACCCTCACAAGGCTCAAGCAAGGACACCTAGATTTGGGCGACACCAACCCTGACTAAGGTTAGCAACCCTCGCCTAAGGTTGGTGAGGCTTGCCCAAATTTGGGCGAAGGGGCGAAGACAAGGCCTTGCCCTGGCTCGGTGATGGGGCGTTGCTCATATTTGGGCGCCTAAGCACGAGCCCAACAAGGGTTCGCCTTCGCCTAGGGTCGGCGAGGCCTTGCCTTGGCTAGGCAAGACCGACCACCCTCAACCATGCTTGGTGACAATTGTCAGCCCCTCCAGTGATGGGTGGCGATGAAAGTGTCCACTAGCAGGCTTGTCATTTTTTATTTTTTTTTATGTAAATTTTGGTTTTTCTTTTTTAGTTTTTTTAATCTGATTTTAAAAATTTGAATAAAAATGCCTAGTGGAAAATAGAAGTTGATAAAAGAAATGCCACGTGGAAAAAATTGAATAAAAATCAATAAAAGGTCTACATCATTTTAAATGCTCCCTGAAAAAAATCATGTTAGCTGTTTGGCCGGAAATTCTCACCATTAGCACTTAAATGCTCATTTTTTTCTCAAATTTTGGCACTTAAGTGTATCTTTTGAAAGTTTTAACACTTATTTATCCCCCCGTTCTAAGTTGTGGCACTTGGGTGTTCTTCACCCCATTTGTGTTATTTGCCCTACAATTGATTATGTGAAATTACAATATTGGCCTAAAGAAGCAAGCATGAATGTTAATTTTTTTTATAAGTTCACTAAAAGTTTTAAATTTTGTAATAAAAATGTAATTGAGTCTTAAAGGACAATCAAATCCTAAAACTTGTCAAATAGGTGTAATCAAGTCTTAAAGTTGACACCGTTAATTTATTTAATGGAAAAGGCTAGCATGGCAATTTTAAATTAATTTATCTCTTCTAGTTGACATTTTTTTATCATTTTATTTTTAATATCTTATTTAAATTAAATTTAAAAAACTAAAAAAAGCTACAATTTTATTTTAAAAAAAATTGTGAGAGAGAGAGAGGGGGGGTGCGGGGCAAGGCAGGCCACATTGGTAGGCGCTGCTGTTGGTGTCACCCATCTCCGAAGGGGTTGGCGACCTCCGCAAGCCTGGGGCGAGAGTGGCCAACCCTTGCCTACTCTAAGTGACATTTGGCGTTGCCCAAATCTAGGTGGGTACCTAGATATGGACGCCTGCACCTGAACCGGCCAGGGTTGCTTGCCCTCTCTTGAGGCTAGCGAGGCCTTGCCGGAGTTGGCAAGGGTCAACCACCTCGCCCAAGCAGCCCCTTTGGCAATGGGTTGCATTGGCGTGGTGCATATCAGTGTTGCCTGCCTTGCCCTCTCTCTCTCTCTCTTCAATTTTGTTTTTTTAAAATAAAATGTTAATTTTTTGTAGTTTTTCAATCTAATTTAAATAAGATTAAAAAAAAAAAGAAAACAATAAAAAATGCCAACTAAGAGAAAGAAATTAATTTTAAAATGCCACATTAGCATTTTTCGTTAAATAAATTGATGGTGTTACCTTTAGGACGTGTATTGTACTTATTTGATAAATTTTATGACTTGATTATACTTTTTACAAATTTATGATTCATTAATATTTTTGTGATAAATTTTATAAGGAGTTATCTCATTTTGATTTTTCGACTAATGGCTTGTTTGGTAAAAACAATTTTTGTTCCCCATATATTTCTATTCTTTTGTTTCAGGGAACGAAAAAGAATAGAAACGTATTTGATAAAATTTTTGTTCCCACAAAAAGTAGAAAAAGTAGTTTCTTATTCCCGGGAATAATTTTTTTCTTCTTTTCTCTTCTTCTTTTCCTTTCCTTCTTCTTCTTGGTCGCCGCCTCACCTTGGCTGGGCGAGCTCGAGCTCGCCCAAATCTAGCAAGGCCGAGCCTGGCTGGTTAATGCGAGGCTTGGCCTCACCAAGCTAGGGCGAGGCCGAGCCTCGTGGTGGCCACGCGAGCCTTCGACGAGTCATCGGCCCTCGCCTTGGCTTGGCGAGCCTCTAGTGAGCTTGCGGACCTCGCCCACCAATCGTTAGTCATCACCATGGTTGACAACCGGCCACAAAAGGAGGAAGAAGGAGAGAAAAGACAAAAAAAAAAAGGAAAAATATAATAAAAGTTTTACCAAACGTATTTATATTTTAGGAATAAAAATTTTATACAATTATCAAGCGCATTTTTTTACTCATAATTTTTTTTTTGGACAATCCGAGAACCGCCATACAGCCGGCAGCCGGCGACGTAAACCTGATGAAGCACTAGTGCAGGGACTCACCACCCACGGCACCCCACTTAAGTCTCGCAATGTAATGAGTCGGGGAATCGAATCATGGCCTTTCATGTGGCCAGTGTGCATCCTAACCAACTCGCCACGAGATAGGTCTCAAAAATTGTTCTCTAGAAGAGAAACAAAAAAGGTTATTTAGGCCTGTCGGGCCGTCTGCGTTAGTTTGGTGCGAGGGTTCTGGTCCAAAAAAAAAAAAGATATTTCTAATAAAATAATTATTCTCAAGAACAAAATCTTTATCAAGCCCGCTCTACTAAATAACTTTGCGCCACGACAAGACAAGATTGCTCTCCAATCCTCTATGCTCATCCCCCGGCCACCGTCTAAGCGGAAAAGGTCGAGACTTTTCGGCAAAAGCAGAGCTCAACAATGGCGCTGTCTTTCTCGTCCTCCTCCCTCATGACTGCAGATCCCGCCTGCCCTTTTACTTTCTTGACGCCGATCGCCACACGCAGAGCTCGCGGCAGCAGACGAGGTCGAGGTTTGGTCAGGGCCGTGTCCTCTTCCGATGACAAGGACAAGGAGCGATCTACTAAACTGGTCACCTTTCTGGGCAAAGGTGGGTCTGGAAAGACCACGTCGGCTGTTTTCGCTGCTCAGGTAAACATGGGTACTCTTCTTTTCCGGTCTTTGTTCGGTTCTTGATCCCAGTATAGTCTTGGTTTTGTTTTGAATGTAATTGGTGACTTTGAGTTTGGATGCACTTGGTCTGTTTGTTTATTTGTTTCCGGGCTTCTTGATCTGAGGTTGTGCTCTTGAAAGAGATAAGTGCTCCAATGCAAGGTCGTGATTGTCCTGATTGTTCCCTTATCGCCAGATTTCGATAGCAAAATTGAATTGGACCAAATGAAGGATTTCATTTTTGCGTACTTGCTAGAAGAATCAGTTCTTGTTAATTCAGGTGGATGGCTCTTCTTGTCTTTTAGGCTCTTGCTGAGCTCTGGGCAGTCGTATGATGATGTCAAAGTGTGAAAATGTCTGTTGCTTGATCGCTATTAGTATGCCGTTCTCCTTCCTCCACCCACCTTGTGACAGGGGGAGGGGGTTTTATTTTGCGAAGCTTTGTTAGCTGTGGTCTTCGTCATTATACTCATGCTTTGATATCGAAGCTCATGATCAGCACTATGCAATGGCGGGGCTTAAGACATGCTTGGTGATGCATTCATCAGACACTACTGCCGAGTATCTCTTGAATTGTAAGATTGGAACTTCTCCTATTAAATGCAAGGACAACCTCTCGGCTGTTCGATTGGAGACCACGAAAGTATGTCTTTTGGCCTCTTTATGCTTTTATGTTGATAGCAGCTTATTTGTGTATCTATCTGAGACTGAAATATCTTTGATGAGTTGACAGATGCTTCTTGAACCTCTCAAGCGGCTTCAGGAAGCAGATTCCCGCCTTAATATGACAAATGGAGTTCTTGAAGGGGTAGGTACGTGATCCGTCTTCTGGTTGCATCACAGAAAAGAAAAAGTTTGGATCTCTCTTTTTGAACACATTTTTATGCCATCTTCTCCTAAATGTAGTAGGTGGTGGGAGAAGAGCTTGGGGTGCTTCCTGGGATGGACTCCATTTTTTCAGTATTTGAACTCGAAAGATATGTCAGGTTCTTGTGGAATGAATCTCAAGGAAAACGAAGAGAAACATTTGACATGATAGTCTACGATGGTATCAGCACAGAGGAAACCCTAAGGATGATTGGCGCACCCAGTAAAGCGAGGTCAGAAGAACTTTGCTCTCTCTCTCTCTCTCTCTCTCTCTCTCTAAATGCAGTTATTTGGCTACATAGGTTGTACTTAAAATACTTGCGAAGCATAGCCGAGAAGACTGATCTGGGAAGATTGGCGGGTCCTTCAGTCTTAAGTCTGATAGATGAAGCCATGAGTTTAACTGGGAGCAAATCCACTCTTAATGTTAACACAAGTGCAAGAATATGGGACGCACTGGACAAAATGTTAGAGGTACTGAATAACTAATATATTCTCCTGTGCTCAGCGTGCGCCATGATTTTTTTTTTTTACAATCATGAAGATATTGATTACAAGTAATGCAGAGAGGAACTTCTGCCTTCTCTGACCCGCGTAAATTTAGATGCTTTCTTGTGGTGGACCCCCAAAGTCCAGCCTCTGTGGACTCTGCATTGTGTTATTGGGGTAGCACAATCCAAGCCGGTGCTCTTGTATCTGGTGCTTTTGGTGTTGCTTCTCCCAATGAAGCTGGAGAGTCGATGGAAAGAATTCAAGAGACCTTTGTGCCAATGCCATCTGCTTTCATTCCGCACCTTTCATTTGCTTCCCCAGCAGATTGGGATGCAATAATGTCGAGCCCTTCAAGTAATAAAGCACGAGAGCTTCTTTCATTGCCCGCAAACAGCATTTCGATGCCATCAGTCAAGTTTGATCTGGTGAAGAAGTCAGTGACTCTACTCTTGCCTGGGTTCAATAAATCTGAGATCAAGCTTTACCAAGTAAGCTCAGCTTCTGTGTATCTCTTCTTACAATTGTTTTGTTTGCCTAGACATAGGTTTTGCTAAGATCTACAGTGTTGGTAGAGTTTTTTAGTGGCAATTCTACTTGAGAACTGTTGAAGGAGACTTCTAGAAGTCAAGATGCTTATGCTATGGGAATTCTCTACCTTTGGGTGGGAGGAAGTGAAATGTGTGTTTAAAGATGCTTGTTAGTTGAGGAAGCATTTAAGAATAATCAAGGTGGAGAACTAGATTGCATCACGGTAATAGAAAGATCCTAAGTATAGAAGCATGCATAAGCGGCAGAGAGATTCTTGGTTTTGCCCTGTAAGTAAAATTCCGTTGACAGTCAATGATGTTAGGTCACGAGCATAAACTTCTGTCCCTCACCAGTAAGCTAATATGCAATGTCAACAACTTGAAAAATGCAGTATAGGGGAGGATCGGAGTTGCTGGTAGAGGCCGGGGATCAAAGACGCGTCATTCGTCTGCCTCCAAATATTCAAGGAAAGGTAGGAGGTGCCAAATTTGTGGATCGAAGCCTTGTCGTCACTATGCGATAGGAATGCAATCCGCTTCTCTTCTTTCGGTGTTTTCTTGAGGAGTTTAAAACTGACCATTCTTTCATTAGACTTTAACGGCACTAGTGGCGATCGTTCTTGGAAAATTCGTTTGATGATTGAAATTTTTTACGGCACATGCTGTAAGGTCTTTATGTTCCATTCGTTAAACCGGGACTTTCATCAGGACTGCCAAACAAGAGACTGAGTTTCTTCTCTATCTTGACATTCGTTTTATTGTGTCAGTGTTCATCGAAGGTGTATAGAAAGTACTCATTAGCGCTGCATGTGCAGCATGTCACGTATGCTTTATTTACATTAGACGGTATGCTTTATTTTCTAAATGATATAATGGAACTCGGTCCTCAAAAAACATTCCAAATCTTGGGTGTGCCCCTCTGTCCGAATCGTCAAAATGGCAACTTAAAAAGATGTGAAAGTGAAAGTCCTAACTTACACCGCAAAAAATTTTGTAGGGGTGTGCAACGGAAACCGCCCGAACCGAACGGACCGGACGGACCGGACCGGCCGGTTTGGGCGGTTCCGTGATCGGTCCGGTTCCCGGTTCGTAATCTTGGAACCGGCAACCGGTTGGTCCGGTTCCCGGTTCCAAGGTGGGGAGGATCGACGACCCGACCGGACGGACCAAATTTTTTTATATATAATTTATATTCATATAATATATAAATACATATAATATATTAATATTATATATGAAACTTATTACAATTTAGGTAACAACCTCTTACGTGGTCAAGAGACCACCAAAACTCTTATCGTTACTCTTTATTTATAGAAAAAACTCTCCTCATGCTCACACTCTCTCTTGCTCCCCTCACTTGCAAACGACGAGGCACTTCAAGCCTTAAAAAGTCTCATATCGATTAAACATTCAAAGTATAGAAGAGAGATTGTCTATAAAACCTAAGCCAAGTACAACCTTTAATCATGTTGTTCATGGGTTTTATGCTTAAAATTAAGCATGAAACACATAAACTATGATTGATATTCACACAAGTGAAGTTTGAATATTTTGCACGTAGAAACATGTGTGAGTAGTTTTATTAGATTGCTCGGAAACCGAATTTGATTTATAGTTCGGAGCATGATTATTCTTTAGTGAATGGTTATTCTTTAGTGAAAAAATAAAATGCCAATTCTTTTGGACTGGATCGGACCGGACCGGAACTGATGGTCGGGTCCAGTTCTCGGTCCTAAGACCAACGGTCCAGTCCACGGTTCCCAAAATTGGGAACCGATTCTCCAGGTCCGGTTCCCGGTTCCATCTTGAAACCGAACTGAACTGGGAACTGATCACCCCTAAAATTTTGGACCCAATAAGGTCTCAAAAAATATGCCACACGACTAAGTCGAAAGCACCGCATTTTCTTCATAAAATGGAATCAATTGAATCTTCAGCTTTGCTTGAGAAGGGCTGAAAGAACAGCTAACTAAAATGTAAAGTTTGGTTTCAACCTTAAGAAAAAGGTGTAAAACCAGGTAACTGGCTTTCTATGCTCCTTAATGATATGCCTTCCAGGCCTAGTTCCTGGAAGCAAGTCAGTGAAAACAAGATCTCTAGCTTTTCATCCACAGTGTTTTACAACGCGACATCCTTTCTCCTCTTGCAACTGATTAATGAACCATATACAAGTGTAAATAACCGAGATCATGAAAGAAGCGCTTAGACATAAGAAAATTGTACACCAAGCTGAAGCATACGAAAAGAAAAATGACAAAAGAATCTTGAATCTTGGCGTCGATGATACTGTTCAAAGGATTTCTTTTCAGACAATAGGCACACGGAGAGGGACATACAGTGTCGGGTGGGGATTTGTGGGGAGAGTGAGAGAGAGAGAGAGAGAGAACAAAATCAACCTTCTTTGTCCTGCCAGACAAAGAAAAATTATATCCTATAGTCGCATCTAGCGCTAGACCGAATGTGTAATACATGAAAGGTCAATCGGAAGTTTGGAATTGTAGCTGTAAAGCTAGAAGCATTTCAAGTAGCCACCCACTGTACACTACTTTATCATGATTGACCATCCCATCTCCACCTTCTCCCAAGCTCCTCTAGCACCTTAGCACGGGCTTGGCTTTTCCTTGCTTCATCTTCTACCCAAGACCTGTGCAAATCACTTTCATCATGCAAAGAACTATCGAACATGAACAACATATAGCAATGTAGAAGACAATTCAGTTCTCCCATCACAATCAATGCCGTCATCAGGATAATATTCCCAGACACTGACAATAATTACAAAGAGAGAAAATAAGCATAATATCAGCATGAACCAATCGATGCCCGCATTAGGTATAGAAAAGTCAACATAGACGTGGATGCTTGTACTGATGTTGGTTTCAAGAATGTTTTACAGCTCGTTCTTGCACCTAGACATGAGACATTACTGTTGAATAGATGTCCAAGATGTGGACACCGGTGGGACATTTAAAGCACAACTAAATAAAAAATTCCATGGCCAGACTGCTGCAGATGGAGATAGGATAGTGAATGAGCGCATGCTTAAAGGAAAAACTGTCATGGTATTGGAAATTATTTCCATCATGAAGGTTTGGTTTCAATGCAATTTAAACATCAAAGGTCAACATGGCATGCCCAATCTTGGGATGAAATGCTCCATAACTAAGAAACCTTACTCACACGCAAGCCAGAACCTTATGAGACTGGCATGTGAGTTTTTTAATAGAAGCTGGAGTAACAGTGTTGAGTATGCATGCTTTCAAATTATCCATAGAGGTGCATTACCTAAGAATCCGCAAAGCTTCTATCTCAGCTCCCAGAATAGATTTCGTATCCAGCATCCTTTCATGCTTGGTCTCTAAATCACTGATAGTATCCTGCACCTCAAATTGTTCACGAACATAGATAGCTCTCTCTGACGCAAGCCTGTCTGACATCTCATCAACTTCTTCTCTAAGGTTGCAAATCAGTTGCTTCTGACAATTCAAAGCCGCTTTCTCCTTCGTATGCTCTTGGAAGCTCTTCTCCTGAATTATCTTCTCTTGCTCTAAATCATCAATTGCCACAAGATAAACCTTTTCAACTTCCACACCACAGGTTTCTTCTTCTTTCAGCCTCTCATCCCAAAACCTCTGTATGTCACCCTTTTCAATTAACTCTAACCTAATTTCTTCCATTACAACCTCCCTCGAAAAATTCTCTGCCTCCAGTCTTGCTAGTTCCATCTGAATTGCTGACATCATCCGGCCACTGGATAGTGCAACAGCAGCTTGTGCTTTTGTGGAAGGTTTATTAGGTTGAAATCGCTTGCTCTGTCCTGTAGAATGTGGAATTTTAACACTGAATGATTAGATCCACATAAGATACTCTCAAAAACTGCTTGCACTTAAGACATGAATTGTGCTAACTAAAATATACAACCGTTCAATAGGTTTAGGATAAAATATTGTACAAAGCTCCAATAAATTAACGCAAGGAAAAATAAGGAGCCAGCATTATTTCTGTTACAAATGTCTGCGGCATGACCTTGAAGATATGATTTCAACGGGATCTGTTCAGAAACTAAAACACGGAACTAGACTCACAAATTTGCTAGCCATACTAGGGAACATGTGTCAGTATAGGCAGTGAAAGACTCGGGATAAGGGTTAAGAAACAGACCAAAAACTTTTCTCATTATGCTCCTGTCACCAGCCAACAAGTCCATGAAAAACTCTGCCGGTATATTTGGACTGATCTCCCTCATATCCATGAAGCCAACTTTTTTCTTTGATATCTGGACTGTAAACAAGTTACACTTTAAGTGCTTTAAAACACCAATGAAGCATCCACATCATGGAAACAAATGTAAACCAGAAATGAAGTAATCTGCAAACAGTGTATGATGTACAGTACCTCTTCTTCTAGTCCCGGAACAAAATCGTATTCTAATTGCACTCTCCAGTTTATCAGATCTTGTCGTGAGATGAACCTGCCCAAAAGATTAATGCCTTAGAGTTGGAAGGGAATATTGAAAAAAGAAAAAACCAAATAATGGACTTGATATACCTCTCAGGATAGAATAACATGCTGTGCCTATCTGCAAAGAAAGAACTGGAGTTTTCCCCCACGAGCTTGCTAGAAATGATACCAGCCTCCGCTAGCGCTTAAATAAATATTCGAACAAAGACTCAGATTTTTGTATTTTAAGTAGATAGCCAACTGAAAAAATATAAACAGTTCAAACTCACCTTGGATGGCGCCAAAGTCCGGGTCTTCAACACTCACGTCGTCAAAGGCAGCAACTTTAGACCCGGAAAGTGACAAGGATGGAACAATTCTACGTTTTGGGTTCCTATAGTCAATTGATGGTTTAGCAGGCTAGATAATTGAATATTCTAAATAAAGTACAAGTAGTCAAGAATATCCAAAGGAACTAGCTTCAATCAATACCTTTCCAATGAAGAACTTAATTGAACTAGCCATCTAGCGTATTCCCTTCTAGTGCATAATTCATTGGCCCTGATGTCTTCCTCCATGATCTGCACGCCTTAATGGCATTCATGATCATGCTCAGAATAAAATGAACCTTCATAGGTAACAATAGACACCCTCAATGCCTAACATTACAGGCAAGTAAAAAAATTGGAAGGTACTCATGACCATGGCCAGCAAAAATAAGCAACTCAAAAGGAAAGAGAAAGTCCACTGAAAGCTCTAGTTCTGTCGGTTATGAATTCCAACACTTTCTTAACAATTTTCCATTCCTCACAAGACAAACAATATTCTAGCTCAAGAACCAAAAATTGACCAAGCTTGCCTCATCAAACTTAGACAGGAATGTCACGTCAGGAAACCGAGACAGAAACAGCAAAATACTGACAATACTTAACATGGAAATAGGGTCAAGAGTGTTATGCAAGAGTAACATCGAAATAAAGATGAGACCTTTCTATAAGTTAAAGGCAAGACTTCCTAGACACGTCATTTTCTTTTGCTTCTAGAAACAAACCTTCAGTCTTTCCAGAACCATCACAGCTTCCTGCTGAGTAGAATCTACAGCAACTGGAACTATAACTCGCTGCTGCTTATCCCTTGATGTTAAGCCGTCTGAAAGAAAGGAACTTGCCCAGTCAAAAGTATCCAAATGATCCAATAGGACTCCAACAATAATCCATCCACACAAATCACGTCAGACTAAACACAACTCAACACATGCGTGGCGATCCTCTCCATCTAACAAACCGCAAACTTTAGAAAGGCCTTGATAGGGGACAGCACTAATCAGAAACCATTTGACACGCGAGAGTACCTGAAACCACATTGTTGCTGACTAAATCAGACAAACCCTCCGGGCTATCCTGGGAGACAATGCTCTTTCCATCCGGTACAGCAGAGTCCAAATCCTCACTCACAACAGCTTCAGTTTCAGCCTGATTCAACAGACTTCTCCAAGATCGCAACCGATCGACGAAACGAAAACTATACCCTACAATAACAAACGAAATAATGAACCTAACAAGTTGCTCAAAAACCATCACCATATATGCATTGGCATCACCCCCAAAACCCCTTATCCCTAGAGAATCCATATCACTCGCATTAATCAATTCTCCGCCAACTAACTCAGCCACAAGTGAAGTACAAAACACCAATTACCATTTCTAGACAGCGAGTAATGAGCGATTACAGCGAGTAAAACAGCGAGTGAAGTCCCAACTGCCCCGACAACATACGTTGGCAATCCTGCACGACGGAAAAAAAGAAAAAGAAAAAGAAAAATCATCACCATGCAACTTCAAACGGAAAAAAAATCATCTTTGCACGAGAAAATCCACGACAAAAAATACCCTTTCTTGCCCTGTGGGGCCGAGATTCGACCACGGCCCAGCCATTGAAATCGGAATCGGAGGTCGCGCAATCCTCGTCGGCCCACGAGGGGTCGAGGCTCCTCTCGGCGAGCGACGCCGAGAGACGGAGCGGCCTCCGACGGAGATTGCCGAGTCCGACGACGATGGGGAAGCGGCGGCGGCGGCGGCGGAGCGAGAGGGAGCGAGCGCCGGGGGACGGCGGGAAGTGGTCGGGAGGAGCGACCGATGCAGATGCAGCTGAAAAGGTCATTTTTCGCGAAGAAGAAGACAAGAAAGGAACGATTTTTAGGGGTTATCTGAAGTGGGTATGGAGCGAACGAGCGTGATCGGACATTGGAGAGGAAGATCGCAGGTATTCGGTGACATTCTCAACGAGACGTCAAAATGAGACATTTTCCAGATTTTTTTTTTTTTTTAATTTTTGGTTTTATTTTCCTCCTGAACTGCTTTGTGCGTGCTCATTTTCGGACAAAAGAACTGCTCCCTAAAAGATACAAATGATTTTGACCTAAAAATGAAAAAAAAAAAAAAAGATCCTAATGATAAATTATAAACGGGTTTCGCCGGTAATAAAGAAAAAAAATGACGGCGGGTAATATCATATTTTCCATTCGGAAAATAGTTAGAAAAATATTTACGAGGGAATAATGTAAAAAAAAATTTCATGAGCAATGCACCTACGAAATCGTAATCATTCGAATAAATGTGAAATAACAATTTGAATACCTTTAAAAGCACATTTCGATAATTATCCTCATCGACAAAAAAAGATTAAATATATCGATTATATGATAAACATGACACAACTGTCACGAAATCGCACGTCGATTCCACAAAAATAACGCTCGCAAATAATTCACCAGACAAAATATAGTAATAAAAAAACAGAATCAGATGAACACGCCAGAAAATTTGTTATCGAAGTTCATCCAAACCTGGGTTACGTCTCTGCGCAAAGGCACTCTGCGAATCCACTACATTTCGAAAAAGTTGGAATTCTCTCAAGATCGGGGCACAAAGAGATTGAGAATTCTCATCAAGAAAAAACTCAATTTTTTCTTCTCTCTTTTTCTTACTTCTCTATTTCCTTTTTCAGTGTCTTGACGAGTAGGGTTTTCATCGCTAATATAAAGATACCACTTTTAACCTAAAAGGAAATCTAATAGAAAAGACAAAAAAACCCTTAAAAACAAATATTTGGCTTTATCTATAACAATCTCCCACTTGAAGACAAATATACTCAAGCACCAAGCAACTTTGTATCCATCTTCTTCAAAAAATAATAATTGAAAAACTTGTGCCTCTACGATACTCCTTATCAATCAATATGGAGTAATACCAATGGTAACAGTACAGAAAATATGCTTCTCTCTATCTACTACCTTGGTCATCATGTCAGCTGGATTCTTCGAGCCATCAATCTTCTATAGCTTTAACTCATTATCGTTAATGCGACCCGATAAAGTGATAACGCTTCTTGATATGTCTAGTCCTTGAGTGATAAGCTGCATTCTTTACTAAGTGCACTGCACTTTGACTATCACTCCACAGTGTACTGATTGGCTGTTTTCGATGTAACTCCTCCATATAATCTTGTAACAACATGATTTCCTTGGAGGCTTCTGTGATCGCCACGTATTTTGCCTCTGTTGTTGATAAAGCCACTACTTTTTATAGTTGAGATACCCAACTCACTGTTGTACCTGCTACTGTAAAGACATATCCAGTGGTACTCTTACCACTATCTCGATCACTCGAATGATCTGCATCTACATAACCCTGCAACTCTAGAGATATACCACCATAACAAAGTGAGATATACCACCATAACAAAGTGAGTAATTGGAAGTACCTGCTAGATATCTCAATATCCATTTTACTATATTCCAATGCTCTCTGCCTGGGTTTTGCATATATCGATTCACAACTCTCACTGCATGTGCAATGTCCGGTCTCGTGCTCACTATGGCATACATTAAACTCCCCACTGCTGATACATATGGAACTACCGTCATCTAATCTTTCAAAGCCTAAGTGTTTGGACACATGAAAGTTTGAAGTGACTTGCTAGAGGAGTTGCAACTGGTTTTACCTTGTCCATGTTAGATCTCTTTAACACCTTGTTTACATAGTCTTCCTGCGACAACCATAATTTCTTATTTTTCTTATCCCTGAAGATTTTCATGCCTAAAATATTCTTGGCCTCTCCCAAGTCTTTCATAGCAAACTGTGATGATAATATTTTTTTCACTTCTACAATTCTCTTCATATTGGAACTAGCCACCAACATGTCATCCACATATAAAGATAGATACACAATGTCACCATCATCATATTTGCGAAGATAGATACACAATGTCACCATCATCATATTTGCGAAAATAAACATAATAACCAGACTCACAGTATGCAAATCATTTTTCTTGCATGAAACCATCAAATTTTAAGTACTATTGCCGCGGAGCTTGTTTCAAGCCATACAAGCTTTTCTTCAAGCGACATACCATGTGCTCCTTACCTTTGACTTCAAAACCCTTAGGTTGTGCCATGTATAATTCTTCATCTAAGTCACCATGTAAAAACGCTATTTTACGTCTAAGCGCTCAAGATGAAGATCATTTACTACAACTATACTCGAGAACTCTAATTGATGTCATTTTCACTACAAATGAAAAATCTCGAAGTAGTCGATCCATTCTTTTTTAGAAAAGCCATTGACTACAAGTCTCGCCTTATATCTAATACTACCATCTGCTTCATTCTTAACCCTGTACACCCATTTGTTTAATAAAGTTTTTTTTATCTATGGGCAACTTGGTCAACTCCCAAGTTTTGGTCTGAAGTAACGAGCTCATCTCGTCTTTCATAGCACACTCCCACTGCAAATGAGACGTGTTTGCCTTTACCTCATCGTAAGTCTCCGATTCTCCTAAATTTGTATATAAGACATGGCTCAGAACAGTATTAGCTGATGGATCAAAAATTACCTTTGACTTTCTCACACGTGTAGACCTTCTCAAGACAGGTACTTCAGGGTCATTCGTTTGCTCCAAATCACTGCGTTTCTCTTGAACTACCTCTTCACTAATAATAGGCTCATCTTGAACCTCTATTTCAGGTGAACTTTGATTTATTGGAAACATCTTCATAGGCATTGTGTCTAATTCAACATATTCTGGTTGTACTACCTTCTCATGCTCGTCTATGTCTGACGATCCTTGTACATCTTTTCTTCATGGAATACCACATTGCGATCGCGAATGACTTTGTTATTCTCCTAATCCCAAAGCCTAACCATACTCGTCGCCACCATATCCGATAAAGACGCACTTCTGGGACTTAGCATCAAGCTTTTTCCTATCCTCCCTGTCAATCAAAGCATATGCAATACAACCAAATACCTTTAGATGTGAATAATTAATCTTTTTACCTGACCACCGCCCTTGTGGTATTTCTCCATCCAACACACTAGATGGACTTCTGTTGATAAGATAAATAGTTACATCAACTGTGACAACCCATAAACTCGCGTGTAGTCTCATGCATCTCGCACGTTCTAGAATAGTCATGTTCATTCTTTCAACTACACCGTTCTTTTGAGGAGTTCTAGGAATAGTTTTTAACCCGTGTATGCCTTCTCGACTCGAGATATTCTGCAAATTCCTTACTTGTATATTCACCACCATTATCAAATTTCAAAGCTTTAATCTGATAACTTGTCTCTTTTTCTACCATGGTCTTCCACATTCTGAACATCCCGAATACTTCCGATTTTTCTTTAAGAGCATAGACCCAAGTCTTTATTGTTGCATCATCAATGAATGTGACAAAATATCTCTTACCACCATAAGAGAGTTCCGAGTAGGTCCCCATACATCGGTATGAACCAACTCTAGCTTCGGCCTTTATTTTGTCACCCATTCAATTGAAAACTAACCGCCTTCTGTTTTCCATAAATGCAACTCTCACAAAAATCTAACTCAACTTTTTGCAAACCTGGGAGTAATTTTCTCGAGTGTAGCTGTTTTACACATTTTTCACCAAGATGTCCCAAATGATAATGCCAAAGAGTAGATAAATTACCTATAGCCATTGTAGTTGCAACCATATCACTGATACTGTCTCCTCGGAGAAGGTAAAGTGTACCTGTAGCTTTCCCTTTGCTACTACTCTTACCCCCGAGGTTATCTTTCACTCTTCGCGGCTAAAGGTTATTACCAAACCTTCTTGGTCAAGTTTACTGGTTGAAATCAGATTTTTCTTTAATTCCATAATATGTCTAGTTTCACGCAAAACTAGACGTCCTCTACCTGAGATGTTCACAATCACGGTTCCTTTCCCAATAATTGGACACATGTGGCCGTTTCCTACAACCATTTGTCCAAAATCTCCACTGTCATAATCATCAAATATGTCTCTTTGCGAGGTGCAATGAAAAGAAGCGCCAGAATCAATAAACCATTTATCTGTTGTCAAGTCAAATCGCGAGACAAACACAAGTTATCTTGCAAATATTCATCGCTAACTACATTAGCACATTGATTCCCATCTTGTTGTTTCTTTTGTAGGCTTCACACTTGAAACCTCGGTGTCTAGTTTTGTGACAAAACCAACACTCATCTTTTGCAACCTGTCTCTTACCCTTTGATTGTGATCTCGTCACGACCGCTGAAATTTCCTCTACTTTTACTTCTTCCACGGTTCTCCACTTTGCAAGTGCCGTTGAAGATGTAGATGCAGAAAAATTATCTCCACTGAAACTTTCCTTCACATCTCTTCATCCATGATACTACTCACAGCATCATCAAGAGTTAAATCATCCTTCATGGTGCTCGAAATTCCCTGCACTGAGATTGTAGCTTTTGGAAGAGAACATAAAAATAATAAAGCTTGAAGCTTCATATCTAAATTTATGCCTGCGGATTCCAATTGACCCATGACACGCGTGAAACTATTAATATGCTCGCCACGTAACCTCTATTAGATAACTTCATATTAACCAGTTTCTTCAACAAAAATACCGATTTGATGTGGATGGCTTCTCATAAATATTCGTTAGAATATCCATGGCTTCTTTTGCAGTTTTGCTTTCGCGATGTGGTACCCTGTCTTTTCGTCAACCCTAGACAAATCGCACCTAATATCTTTTGATCAAGAATTTTCCATCCGGCTGTTTGTCGAATCAACTTCCGCCATCTCGGGTTTCCAACCCTCAAGTGGTGCATAGAGATCTTTAATCCTCTATTTGTAGTTTCACCATCCGAAATCCTCTCCATTGAATTTATCGATTCTGATTTTATCTTCTGCCATACTGTTTGCTTTCAATCGAACGTCACCAAAAAACTCTCGATGTTCTCAATTAGCCAACCCAGGCTCTGATACCAGTTGTTACGAAATCGCACGTTGATTCCATAAAAATAACGCTTGCAAACAATTCACCAGGCAGAATATAGTAATAAAAAAACAGAATCAGATGAACATGCCAGAAAATTTGTTATCGAAGTTCACCCAAACCCGGGCTACGTCTCCGCGTAGAGGCACTCTGCGAATCCACTAGACTTCGAAAAAGTTGGAATACAACGACGATCTTCTCTCAAGATCATGGCACAAAGAGATTAAGAACCCTCGTTAAGAAAAAAACTCACTTTTTTCTTCTCTCTTTTTCTTGCTTCTCTATTTTCCTTTTTAGCGTCTTGATGGCTAGGGTTTTTCCATCGATTTTGAATTTAAATTGTTCCAAAAAAAGCTCATTTCCTGTTCAATTATTTCCCTACCGCCCCTTGTTGCCTCACCAAAAATGTTATCGTATAGCGGGGTCTAGTTAGTTGAGTCTGAAGTTCTAAGGGTTTGAGTAAGAACAGTGGATGTGTATTGGCGAGTTAAATTAAACCCCACTTTTCTCATTCCCTCAGTTTTTTCGGCTCTGCACATTGTAAATACAGGTACGGCAAGGACATGAAAGCACTAGTGTTCATTAGAAGCTTCATCCAAGAGACTCAACACGAGATCCAGGTGAACAAAGAGTCCTAGAAGTTTGGACAAGGCAATTTAAGGATTTTTCGAATGATGTTTCCTAAATCATCATCTTGCTTTGTGGGTTTGAATCAATGGTGGAATTTGAAGTGTGAGAAATGCACTCCACAGATGTCAACATTGGCAGAAGCAATCCATGTCAACGATAAGCAGAACCAGAGCTGTGGTAACTGGTATGAAGAAACCAGATTGCAATGGAACAGTCAAACTATTTACATTGACCTCCCACCCACATCGCCACCAAACTTAGGAAGTCAAGTTCTTGGGTTCGGAGCGTGAGTACATGAGCTTAGTTTGAAGAGATTGGTACTTTGGAGAGACTGCGGCCAATATAACCATCCCGCTGAGCAGGGCCAATCCCAGACCGAGGCTGTTCACGACCATGGACTCCGAGCCGTGCTTGTCTACGTTTCTCCTCGTCTGTAGGAAAGTCAACTTCTCTAGAAGCCCGGTCTCTGCTGTGGCCACAGCCAAGCCGTAGGTGTAGAGTCCGAGGAAGACGTGCCATGGCAACACCTTCATTCTTATCAACCGCGCCTCTCCTCTGTGCCAGAAGCTCAGGAAACCCATCAACCACTGAAACGTGAACAGGAAGAAACAAATTGCTCAGTTAAGACCTGGGAAAACTTTTGACATGCATAAGAAGATCACCCGTGTGTTGAATGCTGAAAAGACACCAAGAGCGGTCGACAACATATCGGGGCCATATGCAAGTGGAAGCATCCCGCGTCAAACTAAAGGTACGCAATTGGTTTGCTCATTTAACCAACAAGATCTTGTTGTGTCTCTTGGTGAATAAGTTCATCATGATGTTTACCAGACCTAGATGCATGCACAATTGGACATTATAAAGGTAGTTTGGGATTTTTCACTTCTGCAAATGCCTGAGTGCCACTGGGAAGCAAAGTTCTGCACTTCACCACCATTCGTCAAGTCATACATGGGAATTGATTGGGATCAAACTGAAACCACAAATGGCAATATAATGGTTTTATATGCTAATGAGAGAATCTGAGGGCAATGCCAAACGAAAATGAAATTTGATGACCATTACAGAAAGAGTGTTTTCTCTATCGATATCAAATAAGACTAGGTTTAGTAGTTAAGAGAAGCATTGGGTTGGTCATGGTTAGGCCCATCATACTTGAATATCGTCAACGGTAAACCCAGCTTGATACTTACTAATGAGGCCCAAAAATGGATGCCTAGTTATGAGACAGGAATAGCCTTCTTCTACAGTTCACAAACAAATGGTGTTGAGGGCTACGTGTACCTTGGATGCCTAGAAAAGTTATGAGATATTTTATCAATGTCATAATCAATTTCCAAAAGGAGGGCGCGATAATGCTATTACTATATTCCCAGAGTATGTCTTTTATAACGACATCATATACCCCCACGCACATTTTTTAGCCGAACAAGCCACTATAATTTTTAAAATAATACAATCTGATAACTCTAAACTCGGTCCTTGCGATGATCTCGATTTAACTACTTACATCCTCCACCAAAAATCTGTATCTTTCATCATTCCAAAGAAACAGACACTTGTGACCAAGCCATTAAACTACTGATAAAGATGCTTTTGATTATTCAAAAATGGGATGAGAACAAAATCTAAATGAAAACAGATACCACAAGCAAGCTGGTTATCACTAGTCAGCCCTCTTTTTCTTGCTGGAAAAATCCTTTTCTTCTTACACATCACGAATCACTCATCAGCTGAGAATCAAACTGTAAGTGGCCAAGATACAACCAGTAAGAAATGCAGAGGGTTTAGAGCAGATTCTAGACGCAAATACACCGGTTTCAGCACCCTTTATGACTACTTATCGACCGGTAAAGTTGGCAGCAAATTAAAAATAAAATAAAATCGAGAAAGGTGAGAGAAAACGTGACATTGCGATGAGAAAAAAAAAAAATTGAAGAGGGAAAGTGAAGAACCTGAACTCCAAACAAGGAGACGCAGATCAAGCCCATCCAAGAATGCAAGCTGTAGAAATTACCCAGGACGCCGTCTTGCCCGTGGAACTTTGTCCAAATGCCGAAAACCCCACTTCCCAGAGCCACCCCTTGAAGCCACAGATGCACCGATTTCTTCATGTTCCTCGAACCAGGCAACCATCTGTGGACAAGGATCGCTGAAACAGAGAAGACCCACATTTGGAAGGGGGAAGAAAGCAACAAAGAAAAGAGAAAGGAAATTCAGTGAGAGCAGATTTGCAAAATGGGAAGGCTTCTTTCTCGTTTCTAATTCACCAGCAAGAAGGTGTGTATTATTGTGTACCTTCTCCACTAACGAGAATGAAGCCGATGACCATCAACAGTGGGTGAAGAACCTGTTTGGAAAAAGAGAAAAACCCACTTGCTCATATTCACAACCAAAAGCATGCGCTGAGACACAGAGAGACAGAGACAGAGACAGAGAGGGAATACAGAGTAAATGAGGTCTTCTTGAGAGGAGGAGCGAGGGAGGAAGCTAGATTTGAAGGCAAGGGCCCAAGAGAGCACGAGCATTGCCACTGCCACGCCGCAGATTCTTGCAAACAGGAGGACAGGGAACAGGGAAGAAGAAGGAGGAGGAGAATTCCCCATGTGTTCTTTTGAGGCCTCCTTCGAGCTCAGGAATGGAGCTCACACTCGCTCAGTCAGTCACCAACCACCGACACCTGAGGGGAGTCTGCAAGATACGCCGTGGCGCACGACTGAGATCGGAGCAAAGGCAGTCCTTTTACTTTTATCCCAGTTTTGGCAAAAAAATAAAAAATCGGAAAGAGGAGTCTTTCAATATATATATATCCTACTTGTCGATTTCGCACTGTTCTGGATTACTGCCAATTGGGGCATTAATGTACCCACATGCCACTCACTTTAATTGACTATAAAATAAGAGGAGAACCATTCCCGATGGGGCTTTCTTCATTAGGTAAACTGAGGTGAGTCACGACAGATGGCTCTCGACACCATGGGGCCGTTGCATTGTGGCATCGAGTTATGACAAGACCGAGGGACGTGTGGAGTAATGTGGGAAATTTCTTAATACCAAAAGCCTCAATAATTCAATGGGGATACGTCTGTTTTTGCTTGTTAAACTAATGTGCTCCCGGCTTCTTCTTCCTTTTTTCAAGGAAAGAGAGTGCAAAAATTGCTTTAAGTGGGGAAAAGATGAGGGAGGAACCATTTCTAGCCCAGTTCTTGGTTGAATAAGAGTACCATAATTGCTTGCGACAAATACCGAATGCAGGGACCATGAAAATGTTGTTTAAGAGAAGCCTGTGAAGCATAAAAAACCATGCTTCGGCAAAGTGACGACACATTGACAAGCTCATATGCCCATCCATTTGCTTCTCCTTCTATCCCAAACGTTTTAGGATAAAATCTATTTCGTGCTCGTCTCACCTTGGCCTTAAGCCATAGACTCGTTGCCATAGCAGAAGGAAGATCCCTCCTGGGGCGGGCAAACAAAGATTTACTTCAGGTATCTCCTCTTGCAATTTGAAAGAGTAAAAGACAGCAGGTTTCAACAAGATCACCCTCTGATATTTCATAGAACTGAAAATCCTGCTTCCAATATTGGCGCAATCAATTCTTACCAGAACACATGGCGGCCCTCAAACGACTCAACATTATAAAAGACTGACTAGACTTCAGAAAAAACCAAAAACACAAAGATCAGGACCATAGAGCTAAGCTAGGTTCCAGTTCCAGCAAAGTTATTAAGCCTCTAATCCTGAGAAGCACATAGGCCACGATAACCTCTATGAAGCACGGCCATAAACCGCTCTTCCTCGGCCTCTTCCGTTATAGTTATAACCCCTCCCATAGTATCCCCGAGAACGACCACCACGACCAAGACCACGGCCACCTCGACCACCCCTATGCCTTGAGAATTCACCGAAAGTCTGAAGACAAAAAAGATACACACGCGTAAATTACTTCACAAGGCCAAATGATAAAATTCAACATGAACAATACCTCTGTGTCTATCTTCATTTGCTCAGAAAACTTTGGCCTTCCACTGTTTGATCCATGATCAAGAGCATTGCAGGAGAGTGAATCAAAGAAATCGTCCTTGTTGTAGACAGGCTGCCCAGCAGAAAAGCATAGTGAAATACAGGAAGAAGTAGCAGGCCTCTTCCACCAAATATTCAGGAGATAAAGGTATCACAAACACTAGCACTCATACCTTGCCCTCCATATTTGGTAGCTCACTATCCTCTTCATCATAATAATTATCCTCGTCACTTACATCGCCCTCGATATCTTTGTCCTTGGAATGACCTTTACTCTTACCAAGGTGACCCCATACTTCGTCCTTGTTGAATTTTTCATTCATTGCCATAAAATCAAAATCCTCAGTAAATCTAGTGAGTGGACGTGAACCCTGCACAACATTCAGTTAATGTTTACATTGTCAAACACAAGGTTATCTTTGGATTTGGAAAACCTACAGACTAGCAGTTAGCAGTTGCACAGAAAATATTGCCACTCTATTAAACCAGGACAGAAGATATCACCATCATGCACAGAAATAAAAACACAAATACAAGCATCTTACTACGCTAAGTATCGCTCATGTCAAAAACTAATTTTGGCTTTCAGTCCTTCCACTAGAAGGACAAATCACTTATAAAAATACTCATCTTAAAACGGAAAGAATGTGTAGGAATGAACTTAAAATGTTAAATCCACTATTGAAAACCAACGCCCAATCCATAAAGAGATGGAGGTACAAATAGCAGTTAAAACACTTTTGTTTTAAACAAATACATAAGGCTTGCAAGCTTTGTCTTCTTCCAATTGTCAGAACCCAAGTAATCTTAAGAGGCTCAAGTTCCATAAAACTGCTGCCAGTGCATATGAAGAAAGAATAACACAGACACCGATAGAAGCACCTATCGAGATACCCTAAATGAGTATATATGGTTCCATTATACAATCATTACGAGTTCTCAAAGAAGCAAGGAAACCATTTGACAAATGAAACACAGAAAAATTACCCGAGCTCCTCTCCCCCTTTCACGACCTCTCTGTCCATAACGATTCTGAAATGGAACTCCATTCTGCTGGTGAAGAGAGAAAATCCGTGTCAAAACACCCAGCTCAGATTATTAAGCAGTTTCAGTGAGCCAGAGACTATACAAGTACACTGCCTTACAAATTACCAGAGTGCACCAGACAAAACTTTGAACCACACAAAAAGTGGGAAATGAAAATCGAAAGCAGTTTAATCACAAAAAGAATTTTAATTACAGGCTTGAGGCCAGTAGCAATTCACATGAATAGAATATTCATGCTATTTACAAGACAACCAATGATAAGAACACAGAGCAGAACAAGCACATGGCCAGCTTCAGGGCAGTAGTAATTCACACGAATAGATTTATATCAATGTACCTCATATACTCAGCATAATTTTCCAGAGACCACTAAGGAGATGCAGAATCTTAGGATCAAAATGAAACTATGCGCAAATGAACAAAAATACAAGTACATCAGTAAACAAGAAGATTACGCTTTCGGACATGTGCCATGTGTGTGCAAATTTAAAATATGCATATAGAGAATACAACCTTATAACCACCACGTGCAGGTGGAGGCAAAGGCAATATAGGAGGTTGAGCTTCTGATGCAACAGGTGTCAATGGCTTTGGTGATGCCAATAGCTTTGGTGATGATGGTGAGACTTGAACCACCTCCACATCCTTGTGAGCAATTTGTGAAGGTTGAGAAGAAGGGGTGCTCGTGGATCCAGACTGCAAAATCTGACCAGGCGTTATCAATGAAGGGATTGTTGTTGATGTTGGCATCTGTACAGGAGCCTCTGGATTAACAGCATTAGATGGGCCCAAAATGGAGGAAGTGGATTGAGCACTACTTTGATACTGCAAGGTTGGACCAGCAAATACATTGAGCTTGTTAGATATAGGGGGAATCATGTTGCTAATCTCCGGAGTAGTCATCAGAGGCGGGAGCGATGGCAAACTAGCACTCAAACTGACTGAAGGAAGGGCAGAGATCGGAGGCTTATTGAACATGACACTCGATAGGGAATCTGAAGATGTTGTAGTTGATGAAACAGTAGGAGGGTTGATGGAAGAGTAGCAGATGAGGAAATGGAAGTCATGCTGAGTGAACTGCTGCTAACAGGAAGCAAAGGAGATGGGACCTCAGGCAAGTGTGGACCTGGCAAGTTCGAAGCTCCGGCAGGGAAAGAAGTATTAAAGCCAGGATACTGCATTGGCTGCTGCAGAGGAGGCATAGACAGCCCAGGTGGTGGCCTAAGCAAAGGCTGCTGATTAATATGAGGAAGCCCATTGGGAGGATAATATCCTTGCCAATACATAGGCATAATCCCACTACTATTTGCACCTGGGGCTGGGGGAGCTCCCCATGACCCCATATTCCCTCCAGGTGGTTGATATAAAGGAAGGCCGCCTTGAAAGTTCGTAGCAGGTAGTGCCATCTGTGCTGTGTTGGAGCCAACATCGGCTAAGGGTACACTAGCAGTGGGAGGCAAACTTGTGGATGTTGAAACTGGACGAGGGTAATGAGACTGCCAAAATTGTTGAAACAAGGCAATGAGATTCCATTTACTTAATTTTAGAGTAAAAATGTTATCCATCCAAGTACCTGTATGATTGCTGGGTCATTATTGATAGGGGGTACAGGTGCAGGCTGAACAGGTGGAGAGGATTTGACCTGCAAATCCTGCAAAAGAGAAGCACAGAGAACGAATCTGATGAGAGAACAAGACAAACGAAAAATCAGCTACGTTAACAGTGCATATCACTACTGAAGGAAAGGCCAAATGAATAAACGAAATGGGTTAGACCACTACATGAAAGGGAATCTATAGCTATGTCAATCATTGTTAAACAAGTGAGCTGGCTTCATATTCCACTTCCAACTCCAGCGTCCAAATGAAATAAAAAAGAAGGACAAACAGAATTGAAAAATAGTTTAAGCCAAGCCACAGAAAAGATTCTGTAACCATTTTTTTTTTTGTTAGTACAGGAGACGGCATGATATTCTACTCCCAATTCTAGCTTACAATGGAAAGAAAAAAGTAAGGACAAAACACAACACGGGCTTTGTTCAATGCAAGCCACATCATAAGGCTGATGCAACCAGAACAGAGAAATTATGCAATGTGAGTTTGCCCCTATAACCTGGCTGATGCAGATGAGGAGAACAACTGTAGAATGCCCCGAGTTACGAACCTTTTTGTGTTTCTATTTTGGAATTTTCTTAAAGATATTAAAACAAGCACTCATTCTATTATTCATCACGGTGAACATATGTGTTCATGGATGTATAACATACCTTGATGTCACTTCCTCGGAACAATATGTATTCATAAACCTTGTCACTTGGTGGGACTTGTGGTCCATCCTTTTTCCGTCCTTCCGTTCCAAATGATCGTACTGTAAAAAGGGAAATGAATAACTTAACATTAATAAATAATTGTCCATGCAAATTTGACAAACAGCATTTATCGGGAACAAAACCATTAATCGCTAAAACGTTATAGATGCAAATAGTTACAGGGACAAACACATGGTATAGACATCCTAATATTTAAATCCTCAATATCAGAGTGTTGGCCACTTTCAGTAAATTCAGCTACTGCAACTGCAAACAAACATACACATACCAAAAAAAAAAAAAAAAATAATAATAATAATAATGATGTCACGCATCATCTACTGCTTCCATCAGGAATGGAACCACTATTAGCGACTCATATGACACGCCTCGATACCACAATTCCATACGATTACGTAGGGCGTGCGCAATGCATCGGCAAGCAACTCAAGCTACTGCCGTGATATGGGGCAAGAATATAACCCCATCATCTTCCAAATCGAATAAGATATAGCAAAATCCAAACGGACATTGCACCGTACTGTCAGCTTCTTTTCAAACCGGAAAACATTCCTACTCCCAAAACGCCCGCCCATCCGACGTGAAAGCAGCCTCGGAAAGACAGCGCACAGCCACGCAGATTCAAAAGCGAGCTCCGACAAACAGCGCAATCGCGCAGACGTCATTCACACAGCTCTTCACTCAGCGAACATTCTCTATTCCCTCTCAATGCATCAGTCACTCAGTAACGATTCTCTAACCAAAACACACCAGCACGCGAATCATCACGACGGCTTAAAATCGAGAAATGAGGACGACATCTCGCTCCTTCTCAACACTGACCACGAGACGAAGAAAGAGCTCCTCCGTCTCATCATCTCGAATCCAACTCCGACCGAAATCCCAGATCGCCGACCCAGGTCCCCGCGCGGAACCCCGCGCGTCCGTTGCAAGCGAGGGAGAGAACGAAACCGACGGGGAATCTAGAGAGAGAGAGAGAGAGAGAGAGAGAGAGAGAGAGAGGGAGACGAAGGGGCTGAAAATACCGTTTCGGAGGCCGATGCTGGACTCGTCGGTGTTGATGTTGTAGAGGACGCCCTCGTATCTGATCTCGCTCTTGGACGTCAAGCTAATCAAGCTCCCTATGTACGAGTCCGCCGTCGAATTCGATCTCCCGGAGGCGCCGCTCTCCGTCGCCATGCCGCCGGTCGGAGCTCCCGATTTCCCCGCTCGCTCGCTCGCGCGCGCTCGAGTGGAGGAGGAAAAATCGAAAGAGAAAAGAGAAACACAAAAGGGAGAGGGAAGACGGGGGAAGTCGAATTAGGGTTTAGAAATTTGGGGATTTTGGATAAAAAGATAGGGGGGCAGAGAACTGCTCTCTTTAGCTCCCTGGGTGCGTAATTTGGCTCTGCCGTGGATCCTTATATATAGACGGGGGAGCCATTCCGAATTTTGGGGGGTGGGGTTTTTATTATTTTGCCCTTTTCTCCAGATTTTCTGACCAATCGGGGATCTCCACGTCGTGTGGATTTTTTTTTTCCGGTTTTTTTTCCACTCTTCCCAGGAAATAAATTAGGAGGATCCGAGTGAAAAAACAGAATAAAGAAACGGGAAAATGTCACAAAAACCTCTAAAACTATGCCCACTGTGCTACATATACTCAAATGATTTTTTTATTAACACAAAAAGCTCCAAATTTATATTCGGATGATAAATTTATTCTAATTTTTTGTAATAGATTTATCCGAAATTATTTTTTATGATATAAAAACTCCAAACTTATCCTCATATGATATATTTATCATAAATTTTGGGGTAAATGTGTATTGTGGATACAAAATTTATGATTTTTATGTCACAAAAAAAGTTGAGATAAATACGTCACACTAATAAAAATCTGAATCACATAGAAAAGAGTTTAGGGTCCTTTGATGTTTGAGGTAAATGTTTTGCAGTAGGCATAATTTAGGATTTTTGTGACTTTTTTCCAAAAAAGAGAAGTGTTGATTTGTGGCTTTCGATCCGTAGTTGGAGAAAATCAAGAGAATGAGATGATTATGCTATTCCTCCTTCAATTTGAATTTAATTCGGGAATGCCGACGGAAGAAAATATGATTGTTAAGCTTAAACTCGCCCCAAAAAAGAATTGAACAACAAAAAAAAAATTCTCATCAAAGGAAAAGGAAATAGAAAAATTACGAAGATAACTTTTTTTCTTCTTCTAAAAATTTGCTCAAGCTTTTCTCGAGCGACATAGGAATATGCTCGGCACCTCTACTTCCATGACTCCACCTGTTTTCACTCGTGTAATTTTCGTTGACGGAGAAGTATTTCATAGGTTAGATCTCGAGCGGGTTTTAACCGCTTCCACCCCGAACAGCACATTCCGTGTGTTTTCCTCCCATAGTCATTTACAACAAAGTGTCAAGGGAAGAAACGCGGGATAAAGGCCTCACTGGGCCCACCGTACAGCGCAGCGCTGGGATCTCACTTGGAGAGAGGTCCCTCGTCATCTCCTAGCATACTAGGCTGATAAACCCCCAATGAAAGGTCCTAGGAACTGCGTTCGCCGTCAATCCATAAATGAAGGGCCGCGTTCGAGCACTGCTGAATTTCATTCTCCTCCCTTTGTCTGCATCATTGACACCGCAATGGGGCCGCCGTCGACTCCACAGTCGCGCCTATCAGCAGTGAGACGACTGCTCAGTGCTCCCTACACGCCACTAAGTGCAGCTGTACTATTTAATGCATTCGTTCGCACGATGGTTCAAAGTACTATTACAGCAACGGCCTACTCCAGCCAGAAATCGTGCATTTTCCTTTTGCGACGGTAACCATTTACCATTATTTGTTAATCCCTTATTTGGGCTAAAGTAAAAGTTCTTTTTCGATAATCTCGTATTTTCTCCATTATATTATTGTTGCAATCGTTATTAGATTACACTCTCGCATAAAATAGTGTGTTTGGTAATATTTGTCTATACTTCCTACTTTTCATCAATTAGGCTTTTACTTAAGCAAAATATCCTACATTTTAAGAGTACCTACAATCATTAAAACCTAGTGACATTTCAAAATTGATATTTATTATATTATTTTGGTAAAGATACAATAAGTAATTTTTTTTTACTTTTAAAAAAATTGGAAACGAACATGCCCCTCTTTTAATGAGTTGCGAGAAAAATAGACTATCCATTTCGGAAATATTCCAATGCTTATCCCACCTCCACCTAAACTTGCTTCAGCAAATATTATTCGATTTCTTTCCATTTGAGGCCCACCTCGACATTTTTCAATAATTCTTGAATTTCTTTGCCTTTGGTTTTTTTTCTTATGATCAAGTTTATTTAGCTGCCATTACTTTCAGATTTTTAAAATGTTAATTGACTTCCTTCAAATGTTTCGCAATCTCAACACATCTTGCTTGTTGTTGCAAGTAATTAATTCCGTGCTTGATTTTTTATATGACTTTCATAATCCCATCGGAATTATTGGTGAAGTAACTTAAAATGATTGGTTATGTCATAACATAGTAAAAACTGTACTTACATTATTTATGCACTCTTGATGTAAATATAAATTAAGAGCATGCTTAGCGAAAAATGTTGTGGGAAGAAAAGAAATCTCGGTCATAGGTCATTTGACAATGCTTTTATTTCTTTTATTTTCTATTCTTTTGTCCTTATAATAGAAAAACCATTCGTTCAATAACGTCAATTGATTTTTTTCCCACAGAAAAAGTGGTCGAGGAATAAATTTAGAACATAAATAAGAAGTGGAAAAAAGTTCTTGTATTCGAAAACAATTTTTAGAAATAATTCATTTTTTTTATTTTTTTTTTCTTCTTCCTTGTCGCTTCTTGCTGCCCTTTTGTTGCCACTGCCACCAACCCTCGGCGCCATTGCCAATGGCGGGGCGGATGTGAAGAAAAGAAAAGAAAACAATTAGTAAAAATTATTAAAAAATCAAAAGAAATACTACGTTACAAAAAATTTCTAAGTACCCGGAAACAATTTGGTACAAAAAAATTCTTACTAAACGCATTCATGTTCTCTTTTCATTCCGAGAATAAGAATTTTGTGTGATTATCAAATGCGTTCTTTTAATCAAAAAATATTTTAGGGAATAGAAATAGAAATGACTATTTCTAAAGAGAAGTTATTCTCCATAATATAAATGTTACCAAACGGATCCTTAATAATTATTTTGTTATCGGGAACAATTTTTGCTTAGAAATAAATTTTTCTAAGTCTGCATTTTCTAGATGAGTTTTTTTATTTCTAGAATGGAAATGCATTTTGTACAACCCTTTCATGACTTATAATTTTTAAACTTTTTAAATAATTTTATCACATAAGTCTTTTTTTCTTTGTCTTTTTATCTTCTTCTTCTTATAGCCGGTCATTGGCCATGGTGATAGCTAATGACCAGCCGTACAAGAGCCGATGACCTCGTGGCCTTGGGGAGCCTCATTAGCCTTGGTGACTAGCGAGGGTGACCATTGTTGGCCCTTGCGGGTCCAACAAGTCACTAGATCTCTTATGGCTAGTTCTTTGGCGACTAATTAGGAAAGAATAAGAGGAAGAGAAAAAAATAAAGAAAATAAAAAGAATAAAAGAAAAAAATTGTGCTCGATCCTTGAGTTGTTTCTAAGAAGAAAGAAGCAATTTATTTCTACATTTTAATTTTGTTCCAAATCTATTTGTTTTCCGGAAATAAAATATCACTAAACAGCTTTTGTTCTTTTTATTTTATTTTGGAAAACAAAATAATAAAATCACGCACTATTTGACACGTTACCAAGTATGCTCTATAAATAAAACTTGCAACTCTTCCCTAGTGATTGGGATAATGCATCAATTGTTCTTGATTATTCGCACAAGTAAGAGATATGGCACTCGTATGGTATTGTTGGAGAAATTGAGCAAGAATTAGAAACTTTGTGGGTGCTTTATTATCTCGAGTGAAAAACAATCTCATATTTAATTCATTCATTTTGATTTAAGCTTGAGTTTAACTTAAGGTGTGTACATTTCTGAAAAATGAATAAATTAAAAAAATATTTTCTTAAAAATGATAGCTTTTATCACTTCAAAAATAACAAATGAAAAATATTTTGACCATCTACAGGCAAAAAAATTGTTGTTGATTGTAATAACATTAGTTATTGACTAGCTATTTTAAGCAATATAAGCAATACTTTTAATATAATTATTCTCCAAATCATTCATTTTATACAAAACAAATGAAACTTCAATTGTGGAGTATTTTTGTGTAATCTGTATATACTCAAATGAAAAAAGTCTGCTTCAAAGAAAAATTGTCCATGGAAAATTTTTTTGCTATCATATATCTTTACTCTTAATAAAAAGAATTGAGGAAAATTCTAAATAGGGTCTAAATTGCTCTCATTTTCTCAAATAAAAACACGAAGTGAGACTTTGTTTCAAATAATGACAATGTCAAGTATCAAATAAAAGCCTAAAGTGGCTATGAATTTAAATGAGAGTCTAACCTCATCGATCGTTATTCGTTAAAGTATTATGATTGATTAAGAACATTTTGCCAAAAGAGAATTCATTTTTTTTTTTCCTCTTTGGCAAGCACCAGCAAGGGCTTGCATAATGCTAGGCAATAGCCTATAAGCCCTTATCAGTTGCTAGTGAGGGCGGCCTTGCCCATAGTTGGCAAGGGTGAGGCCGTTCCTCACGGGCCTAACGGGAAGCGACTCTCACCTAGCCCTCTCCAGTGGCTAGTCATTGCTCAAGAGCGGCCATTGAGAAGAAGAAAAGGAGTTAGAAAAAGAAAAAGAAAAAAAGAAAA